>NW_028227995.1:0-43843 GCF_978045245.1 Mus caroli | reverse complement strand
AATCACACTGTAGGACCTGGAATGTGGTGAGAAACTCTGAAAAAGTCGAAAAAAGAGAAAATCACACTCTAGGACTTGGAATATGATGAGAAACCCTGAAAAAGTCAAAAATGAGAAAATCACACTGTAGTACCTGGAATATGGTGAGAAACCCTGAAAAAGTCTCAAAATGAGAAAATCAAACAGTAAGACCTGGAATATGGGGAGAAACCCTGAAAGATCAAAAATAAGAAAATCAAACTTGTAGTACCTGCAATATGGTGAGAAACCCTGCAAAAGGCAAAAAATGAGAAAATCACAATATAGGACTTGGAATAAGATGAGAAACCGTGAAAAAGACAAAAAATAACAAAAACACACTGTAGGAGCTGGAATATGGTGAGAAACCCTAAAAAAGTCCAAAAATAAGAAATTCACACTTTGTAGGACCTGCAATATGGTGAGAAACCCTGAAAAAGTCGAAAAATGGGAAAATCACACTGTAGGACTTGGAAGAAGATGAGACACCCTGAAAAACTCAAAAAATGAGAAAATTTCACTGTAGGACTTGGAATAAGATGAGAAACCCTGAAAAGTTGAAAAATGAGAAAATCACAAGGTAGAAGATGGAATATGGTGAGCAATCCTGAAAAGTCAAAAAATGAGAAAATCACACTGTAGGACCTGGAAAATGGTGAGAAACTCTGAAAAGTCAAAAAAAGACAAAATCACACTCTAGAACTTGGAATATGATGAGAAACCCTGAAAAAGTCAAAAAATGAGAAAATCACACTGTAGTACCTGGGAATATGGTGAGAAAACCCTGAAAAAGTCTAAAAATGAGAAATCAAACAGTAGGACCTGGAATATGGTGAGAAACCCTGAAAGATAGAAAAATAAGAAAATCAAACTTGTAGTACCTGCAATATGGTGAGAAATCCTGCAAAAGGCAAAAAATGAGAAAATCACAATATAGGACTTGGAATAAGATGAGAAACCGTGAAAAAGACAAAAAATAACAAAAACACACTGTAGGAGCTGGAATATGGTGAGAAACCCTAAAAATGTCCAAAAATAAGAAATTCACACTGTAGGACCTGCAATATAGTGAGAAACCCTGAAAAAGTCGAAAATGAGAAAATCACACTGTAGGACTTGGAATAGATGAGAAACCCTGAAAAAGTGAAAATGAGAAAATCACAATGTAGAAGATGGAATATGGTGAGCAATCTGAAAAAATCAGAAAATGAGAAAATCACACTGTGGAACCTGGAATATGGTGAGAAACTCTGAAAAAGGCCGAAAAATTGGAAAAATCACACTCTAGGACTTGGAATATGATGAGAAAACCCTGAAAAAGTCAAAAATGAGAAAATCAGACTGTAGTAGCTGGAATATGGTGAGAAACATTGAAAAAGTCTCAAAATGAGAAAATCACACAGTTGGACCTGCAATATGGTGAGAAACACTGAAACAGTCGAAAAATAAGAAAATCAAACTTGTAGTACCTGCAATATGGTGAGAAACCCTGAAAAATTCCAAAAATGAGAAAATCACACTGTAGGATTTAGAATATGATGAGAAACGTGAAAAAGTCAAAAAATGAGAAAAATACACTGTAGAAGCTGGAATATGGTGAGTAAACCCTGAAAAAGTCGAAAAATAAGAAAATCACACTTGTAGAACCTCCAATATGGTGAGAAACCCTGAAAAAGTCAAAAAATGAGAAAATCACACTGTAGGACCTGGAATATGTTGAGAAACCCTGAAAAAGTCTTAAAATGAGAATCACACTGTAGGACTTGGAACAAGATGAGAAACCCTAAAAAAGTCGAAAAATGAGAAAAATACACTGAAGGAGTTGGAATATGGTGAGAAACTCTGAAAAAGTCGAAAAAAGAGAAAATCACACTCTAGGACTTGGAATATGATGAGAAACCCTGAAAAAGTCAAAAAATGAGAAAATCACACTGTAGTACCTGGAATATGGTGAGAAACCCTGAAAAGGTCTAAAAATGAGAAAATCACCCTCTAGGACTTGGAATATGGTGAGAAACCCTGAAAAAGTCAAAAAATGAGAAAAATCACACTGTAGTACATGGAATATGGTGAGAAACTCTGAAAAAGTCGCAAATTAGAAAATGACAGTGTAGGACCTGGAATATGTTGAGAAAACCTGAAATATTCAAAAAATGAGAAAATGACAATGTAGAACCTGGAATAAGGTAAGAAACCCCGAAAAATTTTAAAAAAGAGAAAATCACACTGTAGGACCTGGAATATGGTGAGAAACACTGAAAAAGTCAAAAAATGAGAATATCACACTCTAGGACTTGGAATATGGTGAGAAACCCTGAAAAAGTCAAAACATGAGAAATTCATACTGTAGGACCCAGAATATGGTGAGAAACCCTGAAAGAAGTCGGAAAATGAGAAAATCACGCAGTAAGACCTGGAAGCTAGTGAGAAACTCTGAAAAAGACGAAAAATGAGAATAACAAACTGTAGGACCTGGAATATGTTGAGAAACCCTGAAAAATTCGAAAAAAGCAAAAATCACACTCTAGGACTTGGAATGGGATGAGAAACCCTGAAAAAGTAAAAAAATGAGAAAATCACACGGTAGTACCTGGAATATGGTGAGAAACACTAAAAAAATATTAAAATGAGAAAATCACACAGTAGGACCTGGAATATGGTGAGAAACTCTGAAAAAGTCGAAAACATGAGAAAATCACGCAGTAGTACCTGGAATATGGTGAGAAACACTGAAAAAGTCTTAAAATGAGAAAATCACACTGTAGGACCTGGAATATGGTGAGAAACTCTGAAAATGTCATAAAATAAGAAATTTACACTTGTAGGACCTGCAATATGGTGAGAAACCCTGAAAAAGTCAAAAAATGAGAAAATCACACTGTAGGACTTGGAATAAAATGAGAAACCATGAAAAAGACAAAAAAATGACAAAAGTACACGGTAGGAGATAGAATATGGAGAGAAAACGTTAAAAAGTAGAAAAATAAGATATACACACTTTTAGGACATGCAATATGGTGAGAGACCCTGAAAAAGTCTTAAAATGAGAAAATCACACTGTAGTACCTGGAATATGGTGAGAAAACCTGAAAAAGTCGAAAAATGAGAAAATCACACTGTAGGACTTGGAATAAGATGAGACACCCTGAAAAAGTCAAAAAATGAGAAATTTTCACTGTAGGACTTGGAATAAGATGAGAAAACCTGAAAAAGTTGAAAAATGAGAAAAACACAATGTAGAAGATGGAATATGGTGAGCAATCCTGAAAAAATCAGAAAATGAGAAAATCACACTGTGGAACCTGGAATATGGTGAGAAACTCTGAAAAAGGCGAAAAATTGGAAAATTCACACTCTAGGACTTGGAATATGATGAGAAACCCTGAAAAAGTCAAAAATGAGAAAATCAGACTGTAGTAGCTGGAATATGGTGAGAAACATTGAAAAAGTCTCAAAATGAGAAAATCACACAGTTGGACCTGCAATATGGTGAGAAACACTGAAACAGTCGAAAAATAAGAAAATCAAACTTGTAGTACCTGCAATATGGTGAGAAACCCTGAAAAATTCCAAAAATGAGAAAATCACACTGTAGGATTTAGAATATGATGAGAAACCGTGAAAAAGTCAAAAAATGAGAAAAATACACTGTAGAAGCTGGAATATGGTGAGTAAACCCTGAAAAAGTCGAAAAATAAGAAAATCACACTTGTAGAACCTCCAATATGGTGAGAAACCCTGAAAAAGTCAAAAAATGAGAAAATCACACTGTAGGACCTGGAATATGTTGAGAAACCCTGAAAAAGTCTTAAAATGAGAAAATCACACTGTAGGACTTGGAATAAGATGAGAAACCCTAAAAAAGTCGAAAAATGAGAAAAATACACTGAAGGAGTTGGAATATGGTGAGAAACTCTGAAAAAGTCGAAAAAAGAGAAAATCACACTCTAGGACTTGGAATATGATGAGAAACCCTGAAAAAGTCAAAAAATGAGAAAATCACACTGTAGTACCTGGAATATGGTGAGAAACCCTGAAAAAGTCTAAAAATGAGAAAATCAAACAGTAAGACCTGGAATATGGGGAGAAACCCTGAAAGATCAAAAATAAGAAAATCAAACTTGTAGTACCTGCAATATGGTGAGAAACCCTGCAAAAGGCAAAAAATGAGAAAATCACAATATAGGACTTGGAATAAGATGAGAAACCGTGAAAAAGACAAAAAATAACAAAAACACACTGTAGGAGCTGGAATATGGTGAGAAACCCTAAAAAAGTCCAAAAATAAGAAATTCACACTTGTAGGACCTGCAATATGGTGAGAAACCCTGAAAAAGTCGAAAAATGGGAAAATCACACTGTAGGACTTGGAAGAAGATGAGACACCCTGAAAAACTCAAAAAATGAGAAAATTTCACTGTAGGACTTGGAATAAGATGAGAAACCCTGAAAAAGTTGAAAAATGAGAAAATCACAATGTAGAAGATGGAATATGGTGAGCAATCCTGAAAAAGTCAAAAAATGAGAAAATCACACTGTAGGATTTGGAATATGGTGAGAAACTCTGAAAAAGTCGATAAAAGAGAAAATCACACTCTAGAACTTGGAATATGATGAGAAACCCTGAAAAAGTCAAAAAATGAGAAAATCACACTGTAGTACCTGGAATATGGTGAGAAACCCTGAAAAAGTCTAAAAATGAGAAAATCAAACAGTAGGACCTGGAATATGGTGAGAAACCCTGAAAGATCGAAAAATAAGAAAATCAAACTGGTAGTACCTGCAATATGGTGAGAAACCCTGCAAAAGGCAAAAAATGAGAAAATCACAATATAGGACTTGGAATAAGATGAGAAACCGTGAAAAAGACAAAAAATAACAAAAACACACTGTAGGAGCTGGAATATGGTGAGAAACCCTAAAAAAGTCCAAAAATAAGAAATTCACACTTGTAGGATCTGCAATATGGTGAGAAACCCTGAAAAAAGTCGAAAAATGAGAAAATCACACTGTAGGACTTGGAATAAGTTGAGACACACTGAAAAAGTCAAAAAATGAGAAAATTTCACTGTAGGACTTGGAATAAGATGAGAAACCCTGAAAAAGTTGAAAAATGAGAAAATCACAATGTAGAAGATGGAATATGGTGAGCAATCCTGAAAAAGTCTTAAAATGAGAAAATCACACTGTAGGACCTGGAATATGGTGAGAAACTGAAAATGTCGAAAAATAAGAAATTCACACTTGTAGGACCTGCAATATGGTGAGAAACCCTGAAAAAGTCAAAAAATGAGAAAATCACACTGTAGGACTTGGAATAAAATGAGAAACCGTGAAAAAGACAAAAAATGACAAAAGTACACGGTAGGAGATGGAATATGGAGAGAAACCGTTAAAAAGTAGAAAAATAAGATATACACACTTGTAGGACAGGCAATATGGTGAGAGACCCTGAAATAGTCTTAAAATGAGAAAATCACACTGTAGTACCTGGAATATGGTGAGAAACCCTGAAAAAGTCCAAAAATAAGAAATTCACACGTGTAGGACCTGCAATATGGTGAGAAACCCTGAAAAAGTCGAAAAATGAGAAAATCACACTGTAGGACTTGGAATAAGATGAGACACCCTGAAAAAGTCAAAAAATGAGAAAATTTCACTGTAGGACTTGGAATAAGATGAGAAAACCTGAAAAAGTTGAAAAATGAGAAAATCACAATGTAGAAGATGGAATATGGTGAGCAATCCTGAAAAAGTCAAAAAATGAGAAAATCACACTGTGGAACCTGGAATATGGTGAGAAACTCTGAAAAAGGCGAAAAATTGGAAAAATCACACTCTAGGACTTGGAATATGATGAGAAACCCTGAAAAAGTCAACAATGAGAAAATCAGACTGTAGTAGCTGGAATATGGTGAGAAACATTGAAAAAGTCTCAAAATGAGAAAATCACACAGTTGGACCTGCAATATGGTGAGAAACACTGAAACAGTCGAAAAATAAGAAAATCAAACTTGTAGTACCTGCAATATGGTGAGAAACCCTGAAAAATTCCAAAAATGAGAAAATCACACTGTAGGATTTAGAATATGATGAGAAACCGTGAAAAAGTCAAAAAATGAGAAAAATACACTGTAGAAGCTGGAATATGGTGAGTAAACCCTGAAAAAGTCGAAAAATAAGAAAATCACACTTGTAGAACCTCCAATATGGTGAGAAACCCTGAAAAAGTCAAAAAATGAGAAAATCACACTGTAGGACCTGGAATATGTTGAGAAACCCTGAAAAAGTCTTAAAATGAGAAAATCACACTGTAGGACTTGGAATAAGATGAGAAACCCTTAAAAAGTCGAAAAATGAGAAAAATACACTGAAGGAGTTGGAATATGGTGAGAAACTCTGAAAAAGTCGAAAAAAGAGAAAATCACACTCTAGGACTTGGAATATGATGAGAAACCCTGAAAAAGTCAAAAAATGAGAAAATCACACTGTAGTACCTGGAATATGGTGAGAAACCCTGAAAAAGTCTAAAAATGAGAAAATCAAACAGTAAGACCTGGAATATGGGGAGAAACCCTGAAAGATCAAAAATAAGAAAATCAAACTTGTAGTACCTGCAATATGGTGAGAAACCCTGCAAAAGGCAAAAAATGAGAAAATCACAATATAGGACTTGGAATAAGATGAGAAACCGTGAAAAAGACAAAAAATAACAAAAACACACTGTAGGAGCTGGAATATGGTGAGAAACCCTAAAAAAGTCCAAAAATAAGAAATTCACACTTGTAGGACCTGCAATATGGTGAGAAACCCTGAAAAAGTCGAAAAATGGGAAAATCACACTGTAGGACTTGGAAGAAGATGAGACACCCTGAAAAACTCAAAAAATGAGAAAATTTCACTGTAGGACTTGGAATAAGATGAGAAACCCTGAAAAAGTTGAAAAATGAGAAAATCACAATGTAGAAGATGGAATATGGTGAGCAATCCTGAAAAAGTCAAAAAATGAGAAAATCACACTGTAGGACCTGGAATATGGTGAGAAACTCTGAAAAAGTCGAAAAAAGAGAAAATCACACTCTAGAACTTGGAATATGATGAGAAACCCTGAAAAAGTCAAAAAATGAGAAAATCACACTGTAGTACCTGGAATATGGTGAGAAACCCTGAAAAAGTCTAAAAATGAGAAAATCAAACAGTAGGACCTGGAATATGGTGAGAAACCCTGAAAGATCGAAAAATAAGAAAATCAAACTGGTAGTACCTGCAATATGGTGAGAAACCCTGCAAAAGGCAAAAAATGAGAAAATCACAATATAGGACTTGGAATAAGATGAGAAACCGTGAAAAAGACAAAAAATGACAAAAACACACTGTAGGAGTTGGAATATGGTGAGAAACCCTGAAAAAGTCCAAAAATAAGAAATTCACACTTGTAGGACCTGCAATATGGTGAGAAACCCTGAAAAAGTCGAAAAATGAGAAAATCACACTGTAGGACTTGGAATAAGATGAGACACCCTGAAAGAGTCAAAAAACGATAAAATTTCACTATAGGACTTGGAATAAGATGAGAAACCCTGAAAAAGTTGAAAAATGAGAAAATCACAATGTAGAAGATGGAATATGGTGAGCAATCCTGAAAAAGGATTGTAGCTGTCTTCAGACACTTCAGAAGAGGGTGTCAGATTCTGGAGTATCTAAATCCCTCTTATGGTATGCATATGATGTACATAAACACAGCTTCACATATACTTCTAAAAATTTAAAGATGGGCGGGGCCACTGAGAGGGCTCAACAATTAACAGCATTGTCTCTTCTTCCAGAGAATCTGGGATCAACTACCAGCAACTATATGGTGGCCCTTCTCCAGTTCCAGGGGATCAGACAGACAGACAGACAGAAAAGGATGGCAGGCCTGCCTGGTCTCTCTTTCTTTATTATCCTTTTTAAAAAATGTTTATTTGTTTATTTATGCATTTATTAGATATAAGTACACTGTAGCTGTCTTCACACACTCCAGAAGTGGGTGTCAGATTCTGGAGAATCTAAATCCCTCTTCTGGTCTGCATATGATGTACATAAACACAGCCTCACATATACTTCTAAAAATTTAAAGATGGGTGGGGCCACTGAAAGGGCTCAACAATTAACAGCATTGTCTCCTCTTCCAGAGAACCTGGGATCAACTACCAGCAACTATATGGTGGCCCATCTCCAGTTCCAGGGGATCAGACAGACAGACATACAGACAAGGATGGCTGGCCTTCCTGGTTTTTATTTCTTTCTTATCCGTTTAAAAATGTTTATTTATTTATTTATAAATTTATTAGATATAAGTACACTGTAGCTGTCTTCAGACACTCAGGAAGAGGGTGTCAGATTCTGGAGAATCTAAGTCCCTCTTATGATCTGGATATGATGTACATAAAAACAGCTTCACATTTACTTCTAAAAATTTAAAGATGGGTGGGGCCACTGAAAGGGCTCAACAATTAACAGCATTGTCTCCTCTTCCAGAAAACCTGGGATCAACTACCAGCAACTATATGGTGGCCCATCTCCAGATCCAGGGGATCAGAGAGACAGACAGACAGACAGACAGACAAGGATGGCAGGCCTCTCTGGTTTTTCTTTCTTTCTTATCCTTTTTAAAACATGTTTATTTATTTATTTATTTATTTATTTATTTATTTATTTATTTATTTATGTATTTATTAAATATAAGTACACTGTAGCTGTCTTCAGACACTCCAGAAGAGGGTATCAGATTCTGTAGAATATAAATCCCTCTTATGGTCTACATACAATGTACATAAACACAGCCTCACATATACTTCTAAAAATTTAAAGATGGGTGGGGTCACTGAAAGGGCTCAACAATTAACACCATTGTCTCCTCTTCCAGAGAACCTGGGATGAACTACCAGCAACTATATGGTGGCCCACCTCCAGTTCCAGGGGATCAGACAGACAGACAGACAACAGAGATAAGGATGGAAGGCCTGCCTGGACTTTCTTTCTTTATTATCCTTATTTAAAAATATTTATTTGTTTATTTATGTATTTATTAGATATAAGTACACTGTAGCTGTCTTCAGACACTCCAGAAGAGGGTGTCAGATGCTGGAGAATCTAAATCCCTCTTATGGTCTGCATTTGATGTACATAAACATAGCCTCACATATACGTCTAAAAATTTAAAGATGGGTGGGGCCACTGAGAGGGCTCAACATTTAACAGCATTGTCTCCTCTTCCAAAGAACCTGGGATCAACTACCAGCAACTATATGGTGGCCCATCTCCAGTTACAGGGGATGAGACAGACAGACAGACAGACAAAAGTGATAAGGATGGCAGGCCTGCATGGTCTTTCTTTCTTCTCCGTTTAAAAAAAAAGTTTATTTATTTATTTATATTTATTTATTTATTTTTAATGTATTTATTAGATATAAGTAGACAATACTTGTCTTCAGACACTCCAGAAGAGGTTGTCAGATTCTGGAGAATCTAAATCCTTCTTATGGTCTGCATATGATGTACATAAACACAGCCTCTCATATACTTCTAAAAATTTAAAGATGTGTGGGGCCACTAAAAGGGATCAACAATTAACAGCATTGTCTCCTCTTCCAGAGAACCTGGGATCAACTACCAGCAACTATATGGTGGCCCATCTCCAGTTTCAGGGGATCAGATAGTCAAACAGACAGACAGACAGACAGAGATAAGGATGGCAGGCCTGCCTGGTCTTTCTTTCTTTCTTACCCTTTAAAAAAATGTTTATTTATTTATTTATTTATTTATGTATTTTTTAGATATAAGTACACTGTAGCTGTCTTCAGACACTCCAGAAGAGGGTGTCAGATTCTGGAGAATCTAAATCCCTCTTATGGTCTGCATATGATGTACATAAACACAGCCTCACATATACTTCTAAAAATTTAAAGATGGGTGGGGTCACTGAAAGGGCTCAACAATTAACACCATTGTCTCCTCTTCCAGAGAACCTGGGATGAACTACCAGCAACTATATGGTGGTCCATCTCTAGTTCCAGGGGATCAGACAGACAGACGGACAGACAGATATAAGGATGGCAGGCCTGCCT
Organism: Mus caroli; assembly: GCF_978045245.1. NCBI lineage: Eukaryota > Metazoa > Chordata > Mammalia > Rodentia > Muridae > Mus > Mus caroli. The sequence continues at coordinate 33,716 of NW_028227995.1, read as the reverse complement.
GGTCTTTCTTTCTTTATTATACTGTTGAAAAAATGTTTATTTATTTATTTATTTATTTTTTATTTATGTATTTATTAGATATAAGAACACTGTAGCTGTCTTCAGACACTTCAGAAGATGTGTTCAGATTCTGGAGATTCTAATTCCCTCTTATGGTCTGCATATGATGTACATAAAAACAGATTCACATATACTTCTAAAAATTAAAGATGTGTGGGGCCACTGAAAGGGCTCAACAATTAACAGCATTGTCTCCTCTTCCAGAGAACCTGGGATCAACTACCAGCAACTATATGGTGGCCCATCTCCAGTTCCAGGGGATCAGACAGACAGACAGACAGAGATAAGGATGGCAGGCCTGCCTGGTCTTTCTTTCTTTCTTATCGTTTTAAAAAATGTTTATTTAATTATTTATGTATTTATTAGATATAAGTACACTTTAGCTGTCTTCAGACACTCCAGAAGAGGGTGTCAGATTCTGGAGTATCTAAATCCCTCTTATGGTATGCATATGATGTACATAAACACAGCCTCACATTTACTTCTAAAAATTTAAAGATGGGTGGGGCCACTGAGAGGGCTCAACAATTAACAGCATTGTCTCTTCTTCCAGAGAATCTGGGATCAACTACAAGCAACTATATGGTGACCCATCTCCAGTTCCAGGGAATCAGATAGACAGACAGACAGACATACAGACAGACAGAGATAAGGATGGCAGGCCTGCCTGGTCTTTCTTTCTTTCTTTCTTATCCTTTTTAAAAAATGTTTATTAATTTAAGTATGTATTTATTAGATATAAGTACACTGTAGCTGTCTTCAAACACTCCCGAAGAGGGTGTCAGATTCTGGAGATTCTATATCCCTCTTATGGTCTGCATATGATGTACATAAACACAGCCTCACATATACTTCTAAAAATTTAAAGATAGGTGGGGCCACTGAAAGGTCTCAACAATTAACAGCACTGACTCCTCTTCCAGAGAACCTGGGATCAACTACCAGCAATTATATGGTGGCCCATCTCCATTTCCGGGGATCAGACAAACAGACAGACAGACAGACAAGGATGGCAGGACTGCCTGGTCTCTCTTTCTTTATTGTCCTTTTTTAAAAATGTTTATTTGTTTATTTATGAATTTATTAGATATAAGTATACTGTAGCTGTCTTCAGACACTCCAGAAGAGGGTGTCAGATTCTGAAGAATCTAAATCCCTCTTATGGTCTGCATATTCGGAACATAAACACAGCCTCACATATACTTCTAAAACTTTAAAGATGTGTGGGGCCACTGAAAGGGCTCAGCAATTAACAGCATTGTCTCCTCTTCCAGAGAACCTGGGATAAACTACAAGAAACTCTATGGTGGCCCATCTCCAGTTCCAGGGGATCAGACAGACAGACAGACAGACAGAGATAAGGATGGCAGGCCTGCCTGGTCTTTCTTTCTTTCTTATTGTTTTTAAAAAATGTTTATTTATTTATTTATGTATTTATTAGATATAAGTACACTGTATCCGTCATAGACACTCCAAAAGACGGTGTCAGATTCTGGAGAATCTAAATCCCTCTTATGGTCTGAATATGATGTACATAAACACAGCATCACATTTACTTCTAGAAATTTAAAGATGGGTGGGGCCACTGAAAGGGCTGAACAATTAACAGAATTGTCTCCTCTTCAGAGGACCTGGGATCAACTACCAGCAACTATATGGTGGCCCATCTCCAGTTCCAGGAGATCAGACAGACAGACAGACAGAGAGACAGACAGACAGACAGAGATAAGGATGACAGTCCAGCCTGGTCTTTCTTTCTTTCTTATCCTTTTTAAAAAATGTTTGTTTATTTATTTATTTATTTATTTTTTATTTATTTATTTATTTATTTATTAGATATAAGTACACTTTAGCTATCTTCAGACACTCCAGAAGAGGGTGTCTGATTCTGGAGAATCTATATCCCTCTTATGGTCTGCATATGATGTACATAAACACAGCCTCAAATATACTTCTAAAAATTTAAAGATGTGTGGGGCCACTGAAAGGTCTCAACAATTAACAGCATTGTCTACTCTACCAGAGATCCTGGGATCAACTACCAGAAACTCTATGGTGGCCCATCTCCAAGTCCAGGGGATCAGACAGACAGACATACAGACAGAGATAAGGGTGGCAGGACTGCCTGGTCTTTCTTACTTTCTTATCCTTTTTAAAAAATGTTTATTTATTTATTTATTTATTTATTTATTCATTTATTTATTTATTTATGTATTTATTAGATATAAGTAAACTGTAGTTGTCTTCAGACACTCCAGAAGAGGGTGTCAGATTCTGGAGAATCTAAATCCCTCTTATGGTCTGCATATGATGTACATAAACACAGCCTCACATATACTTGTAAAACTTTAAAGATGGGTGGGGCCACAGAAAGTGCTCAACAATTAACAGCTTGTCTCCTCTTCCAGAGAACATTGGATAAACTACCAGCAACTATATGGTGGCCCATCTCCAGTTCCAGGGTATCAGACAGACAGACAGAGAGACAGAGATAAGTATGGAGGCCTGCCTGGTCTTTCTTTCTTTCTTATACTTTTAAAAAAATGTTTATTTATTTATTTATTTATTTATTTATTTATTTATTTTTGTATTTATTAGATATAAGTACACTGTAGCTGTCTTCAGACACTCTAGAAGAGGGTCTCATCTTCTGGAGAATCTAAATCTCTCTTATGGACTTCATATGATGTACATAAACACAGCCTCACATATACTTCTAAAAATTTAAAGATGGGTGGGCCCACTGAAAGGGCTCAACAATTAACAGCATTGTCTCTTCTTCCAGAGAAAGTGGGATCAACTACCAGCAACTATATGGTGGCCCATCTCAAGTTCCAGGGGATAAGACAGACAGACAGACAGACAGACAGACAGACAGACAGACAGAGATAAGGATGGCAGGCCTGCCTGATATTTCTATCTTTCTTATCCTTTTTAAAAAATGTTTATTTATTTGTTTATTCATTTATTTATTTATTTATTTATTTATTTATTTATTTATTTATTTATTTATTTATTAGATATAAGTACACTGTAGCTGTCTTCAGACACTCCAGAAGAGGGTGTCAGATTCTGGAGAATCTAAATACCTCTTATGGTCTGCATATGATGTACATAAACACAGACTCAAGTATACTTCTAAATATTTAAAGATGGGTGGGGCCACTGAATGGGCTCAACAATTAACAGCATTGTCTCCTCTTCCAGAGAACCTGGGATCAACTACTAGCAACTATATGGTGGCCCATCTGCAGTTCCAGGGGATCAGACAGAGAGACAGACAGACAGAGATAAGGAAGGCAAGCCTGCCTGGTCTTTCTTTCTTACTTATCCTGTTTAAAAAATGTTTATTTATTTATTTATTTATTTATTTATTAGATATAAGTACAGTGTAGCTGTTTTCAGACACTCCAGAAGAGGGTGTCAGATACTGGAGAATTTAAATCACTCTTATGGTCTGCATATGATGTACATAAATACAGCCTCACATTTACCTCTAAAAATTTAAAGATGGTTGGGGCCACTGAAAGGGCTCAACAATTCACAGCATTGTCTCCTCTTCCAGAGAACCTGGAAAAAACTACCAGCAAATATATGGTGGCCCATATCCAGTTCCATAGGATCAGACAGACAGACAGACACACGGACAGAGATATGGATGGCAGGCCTGCCAGGTCTTTCTTTCTTTCTTATCCTTTTTTAAAAATGTTTATTTACTTATTTATTTATGTATTTATTAGATATAAGTACACGGTAGCTGTCTTTAGACACTCCAGAAGAGGGTGTCAGGTTCTGGAGAATCTAAATCCCTCTTCTGGTCTGCATATGATGAACATAAACACAGCCTCACATACAGTTCTAAACATTTAAAGATGGGTGGGGCCATTGAAAAGGCTAAACAATGAACAGCATTGTCTCCTCTTCCAGAGAACCTCGGCTCAACTACCAGCAACTATATGGTGGCCCATCTCCAGTTCCAGGGGATCAGACAGACAGACAGACAGACAGACAGAGAAAAGGATGGCAGGCCTGCCTGGTCTTTCTTTCTTTCTTATCCTTTTGAAAAAATGTTTACTTATTTATTTATTTATATATTTATTAGATATAAGTACACTGTAGCTGTCTTCAGACACTCCAGAAGACGGTGTCAGATTCTGGAGAATCTAAATCCCTCTTATGGCCTGCATATGATGTACATAAACACAGACTCACGTATACTTCTAAAAATTTAGAGATGTGTGGGGCCACTGCGAGGGCTCAACAATTAACAGCATTGTCTCATCTTCCAGAGAACCTGGGATCAACTACCAGCACCTATATGGTGGCCCATCTCCAGTTCCAGTGGATCAGAAAGACAGACAGACAGACAGACAGAGATAAGGATGGCAGGCCTGCCTGGTCTTTCTTTATTTCTTATCCTTTATAAAAAATGTTTATATATTTATTTATTTATTTATTTATTTATTTATTTATTTATTTATTTGTGTATTTATTAGATATAAGTACACTGTAGCCGTCTTCAGACACTCCAGAAAAGGGTGTCAGATTCTGGAGAATCTAAATCCCTCTTATGGTCTGCATATGATGTACATAAACACAGTCTCACATATACATCTAAAAATTTAAAGATGGGTGAGAGCAATGAAAGGGCTCAAATATTAAAAGCATTGTCTCCTCTTCCAGAGAACCTGGGATCAACTACCAGCAACTATATGGTGGCCCATCTCCAGTTTCAGGGGATCAGACAGACAATCAGACAGACAGAGATAAGGATTGCAGGCCTGCCTGGTCTTTCTTTATTTCTAGTACTTTTTAAAAAATGTTTATTTATTTATGTATTTATTATATATAAGTACACTGTAGCTGACTACAGACACTCCAGAAGAGGGTGTCAGATTCTGAAGAATCTAAAACCATCTTATGGTCTGCATATGATGTACATAAACACAGCCTCAGATATAGATCTAAAAATTTAAAGATGGGTGGGGCCACTGAAAGGGCTCAACAATTAAAAGCATTTTCTCCTCTTCCAGAGAACCTGGGATCAACTACCAGCAAGTATATGGTGGCCTATCTCCAGTTCCAAAGGATCATATAGTAGACAGACAGACAGACAGAGATGAGGATGGCAGGCGTGCCTGGTCTTTATTTCTTTCTTATCCTTTTGAAAAAATGTTTACTTATTTATTAATTAATTAATTAATTAATTAATTAATTTATTTATTTATTTATTAGATATAAGTACACTGTAGCTGTTTTCAGACACTCCAGAAGAAGGTGTCAGATTTTGGAGAATCTAAATACCTCTTATGGTCTGCATATGATGTACATAAACACAAACTCAAGTATACTTCTAAAAATTTAAAGATGGGTGGGGCCACTGAAAGGGCTCAACAATTAACAGCGTTGTCTCCTCTTCCAGAGAACCTGGGATCAACTACCAGCAACTATATGGTGGCCCATATGCAGTTCCAGGGGATCAGACAGACAGACAGACAGAGATAAGGATGGCAGGCCTGCCTGGTCTTTCTTTCTTACTTATCCTGTTTATAAAATGTTTATTTATTTATTTATTTATTTATTTATTTATTTATTTATTTATTTATTAGATATAAGTACACTGTAGCTCTCTTCAGACACTCCAGTAGAGGGTGTCAGATTCTGAAGAATCTAAAACCATCTTATGGTCTGCATATGATGTACATAAACACAGCTTCAGATATACTTCTAAAAATTTAATGAAGGGTGGCGCCACTGAAAGGGCTCAACAATTAACAGCATTATGCCCTCTTCCAGAGAACCTGGGATCAACTACCAGCAACTATATGGTGGCTCATCTTAGTTCCCAGGGATCAGACAGACAGACAGACAGACAGACAAACAGAGATATGAATGGCAGGCCTGCCTGGTCTTTCTTTCTTTCTTATCCTTTTGAAAAAATGTTTGTTTATTTATTTATTTATTTATTTATTTATTTATTAGATATAAGTACAATGTAGCTGTCTGCAGACACTCCAGAAGAGGGTGTCAGTTTCTGGAGAATCTAAATCCCTCTTATGGTCTGCATATGATGTACATAAACACAGCCTCAAAAATACCTCTAAAAATTTAAAGATGGGTGGGACCACTGAAAGGGCTCAACAATTAACATCATTGTCTCCTCTTCCAGAGAACCTGGGATCACCTACCAGCAACTATATGGTGGCCCATCTGCAGTTCCAGGGGATCAGACAGACAGACAGACAGAGATAAGGATGGCAGGCCTGCCAGGTCTTTCTTTTTTACTTATCCTGTTTAAAAAATGTTTGTTTATTTATTTATTTATTTATTTATTTATGTATTTATTAGATATAAGTACACTGTAGCTGTCTTCAGACACTCCAGAAGAGGGTGTCAGATTCTGGAGAATCTAAATCCCTCTTATGGTCTGCATATGATGTACATAAACACAGCCTCACATATACTTCTAAACATTTAAAGATGGGTGGGACCACTGAAAGGGCTCAACAATTAACAGCATTGTCTCCTCTTCCAGAGAACCTGGGAAAAACTAACAGCAAATATATGGTGGCCCATATACAGTTCCAGAGGTTCAGACAGACAGACAGACAGACAGAGATAAGGATTGCAGGTTTGCCTGTTTTTTCTTTCTTTCTTATCCTTTATAAAAATGTTTATTTATTTATTAATTTATGTATTTATGTATTTATGAGATATAAATACACTGTCGCTGTCTTCAGACACTCCAGTAGACGGTGTCAGATTCTGAAAAATCTAAAACCATCTTCTGGTCTGCATATGATGTACATAAACACAGCTTCAGATATACTTCTAAAAATTTAATGAAGGGTGGGGCCACTGAAAGGGCTCAACAATTAACAGCATTATGCCCTCTTCCAGAGAAGCTGGGATCAACTACCAGCAACTATATGGTGGCTCATCTTAGTTCCCAGGGATCAGACAGACAGACAGACAGATAGACAAACAGAGATATGGATGGCAGGCCTGCCTGGTCTTTCTTTCTTTCTTATCCTTTTGAAAAAATGTTTATTTATTTATTTATTTATTTATTTATTTATTTATTTATTAATTTATGTATTAGATATAAGTACAATGTAGCTGTCTGCAGACACTCATAAGAGGGTGTCAGATTCTGGAGAATCTAAATCCCTCTTATTGTCTTCATATGATGTACATAAACACAGCCTCACATATACTTCTAAAAATTTAAAGATGGGTGGGACCACTGAAAGGGATCAACAATTAACATCATTGTCTCCTCTTCCAGAGAACCTGGGATCAACTACCAGCAACTATATGGTGGCCCATCTGCAGTTCCAGGGGATCAGACAGACAGACAGACAGAGATAAGGATGGCAGGCCTGCCAGGTCTTTCTTTCTTACTTATCCTGTTTAAAAAATGTTTATTTATTTATTTATTTATTTATTCATTTATTTATGTATTTATTAGATATAAGTACACTGTAGCTGTCTTCAGACAGTCCAGAAAAGGGTGTCAGATTCTGGAGAATCTAAATCCCTCTTATGGTCTGCATATGATGTACATAAACACAGCCTCACATATACTTCTAAACATTTAAAGATGGGTGGGGCCACTGAAAGGGCTCAACAATTAACAGCATTGTCTCTTCTTCCAGAGAACCTGGGAAAAATTACCAGCAAATATATGGTGGCCCATATCCAGTTCCACATGTTCAGACAGACAGACAGACAGACAGAGATAAGGATTGCAGGTCTGTCTGATTTTTCTTTCTTTCTTATCCTTTATAAAAAATGTTTATTTATTTATCAATTTATTTATTTATGTATTTATTAGATATAAGTACACTGTCGCTGTCTTCAGACACTCCAGTAGACCTTGTCAGATTCTGAAAAATCTAAAACCATCTTCTGGTCTGCATACGATGTACATAAACACAGCCTCAGATATACTTCAAAAAATTTAATGAAGGGTGGGGCCACTGAAAAGGCTCAACAATTAACAGCATTATCTCCTCTTCCAGAGAACCTGGGATCAACTACCAGCATCTATATGGTGGCTTATTTCCAGTTCCCAGGGATCAGACAGACAGACAGACAGACACACAGAAAGAGATATGGATGGCAGGCCTGCCTGGTCTTTCTTTCTTATCCTTTTAAAAAAAATGTTTATTTATTTATTTATTTATGTATTTATTAGATATTAGTACACTGTAGCTGTCTTTAGAGACTCCAGAAGAGGGTGTGAGTTTCTGGAGAATCTAAATCACTCTTATGGTCTGCATATGATGTACATAAACACAGCCTCACATACAGTTCTAAACATTTAAAGATGGGTGGAGCCATTGAAAGGGCTCAACAATGAACAGCATTGTCTCCTCTTCCAGAGAACCTCGGCTCAACTACCAGCAAGTATATGTTGGTCCATCTCCAGTTCCAGGGGATCAGACAGACAGACAGACAGACAGATATAAGGATGGCAGGCCTGCCTGGTCTTTCTTTCTTTCTTATCCTTTTAAAAAATGTTTATTTATTTATTTATTTATTTATTTATTTATTTATTTATGTATTTATTAGATATAAGTACACTGTAGATGTATTCAGACACTCCAGAAGAGTGTGTCAGATTATGGAGAATCTAAATCTCTCTTATGGTCTGCTTATGATGTACATAAACACAGCCTCACATATACTTCTAAATATTTAAAGATGGGTGGGACCACTGAAAGGTCTCAGCAATTAACAGCATTGTCTCCTCTTCCATAGAACCTGGGATCAACTACCAGCAACTATATGGTGGCCCATATCCAGTATCAGAGGATCAGACAGACAGACAGACAGACAGACAGAGATTAGGATGACAGGCCTGCCAGGTCTTCTTTCTTTCTTATCCTTTTAAAAAATGTTTATTTATTTATTTATTTATTTATTTATTTATTTATTTATTTATTTATTAGATATAAGTACACTGTAGATGTCTTCAGACACTCCAGAAGAGGGTATAAGATTCTGGAGAATCTAAATCCCTCTTATGGTCTGCATACAATGTACATAAACACAGCCTCACATATACTTCTAAAAATTTAAAGATGGGTGGGGCCACTGAAAGGGCTCAACAATTAACAGCATTGTCTCCTCTTCCAGAGAACCTGGGATCAACTACCAGCACCTATATGGTGGCCCATCTCCAGTTCCAGGGTATCAGACAGACAGACAGACAGACAGACAGAGATAAGGATGGCAGGCCTTCCTGGTTTTTCTTTTTTTCTTATCCTTTTTAATAATGTTTATTTATTTATTTATTATTTATTAGATATAAGTACACTGTAGCTCTCTTCAGACACTCCAGAAGAGGGTGTCAGATTCTGGAGAATCTAAATCCCTCTTATTGTCTGCATATGATGTACATAAACACAGCCTCACATTTACTTCTAAAAATTAAAGATGGGTGTGGCCACTGAACGGCTCAAAAATTAACAGCATTGTCTCCACTTCCAGAGAACCTGGGATCAACTACCAGCAACTATATGGTGGCCCATCTCCAGTTCCAGGGGATCAGACAGAGAGACAGACATACAGACAGATAGAGAAAAGGATGGCAGGCCTGCTTGGTCTTTCTTTCTTTCTTATACTTTTTAAGAAATGTTTATTTATTTATTTATTTATTTATTCATTTATTTATTAGATATAAGTACACTGTAGCTGTCTTCAGACACTCCAGAAGAGTGTGTCAGATTCTAGAGAATCTAAATCCCTCTTATGGTCTGCATATGATGTACAAAAACACAGCCTCACATATACTTCTAAAAATTTAAAGATGGGTGGGGCCACTGAAAAGGCTCAACAATTAACAGCACTGTCTCCTCTTCCAGAGAAACTGGGATCAACTACCAGCAACTATAAGGTGGCCCATCTCCAGTTCCCGGGGATCAGACAGACAGACAGACAGACAGAGATAAGGATGGCAGGCCTGCCTGGTCTTTCTTTCTTACTTATCCTTTTTAAAACATGTTTATTTCTTTATTTATGTATTTATTAGATATAAGTACATTGTAGCTGTCTTCAGACACTCCAGAAGAGGGTGTCAGATTCTGGAGAATCTAAATCCCTCTTATGGTCTGCATATGATGTACATAAACACAGCCTCACATATACTTCTAAAAATTTAAAGATGGGTGGGGCCACTGTAAGGGCTCAACAATTAACAGCATTATCTCCTCTTCCAGAGAACCTGGGATCAACTACCAGCAAAAATATGGTGGCCCATCTCCAGTTTCAGGGGATCAGACAGACAGACAGACAAACAGACAAGGATGGCAGGCCTGCCTGGTTTTTCTTTCTTTCTTATCATTTTTAAACATGTTTATTTATTTATTTATTTATGTATTTATTAGATATAAGTACACTGTAGCTGTCTTCAGACACTCCAGAAGAGGGATCAGATTCTGGAGAATCTAAATCCCTCTTATGGTCTGCATATGATGTACATAAACACAGCCTCACAAATACTTCTAAAAATTTAAGATGGGTGGTGCCACTGAAAGGGCTCAAAAATTAACAGCCTTGTCTCCTCTTGCAGAGAAACTGGGATCAAATACCAGCAACTATATGGTGGCCCACTCCAGTTCCAGGGTATCAGACAGACAGACAGACAGAGATAAGGATGGCAGGCCTTCCTGGTCTTTCTTTTTTTCTTATCCTTTTTAATAATGTTTATTTATTTATTTATGTATGTATTTATTAAATATAAGTACACTGTAGCTGTCTTCAGACACTCCAGAAGAGGGATCAGATTCTGGAGAATTAAATCCCTCTTATGGTATGAATATGATGTACATAAACACAGACTCACATTTACTTCCAAAATTAAAGATGTGTGGGGCCACTGAAAGGGCTCATCCATTAACAGCATTGTCTCCTCTTCCAGAGAACCTGGGATCAACTACCAGCAACTATATGGTGGCCCATCTCCAGTTCCAGGGGATCAGACAGAGAGACAGACAGACAGACATATAGAGATAACGATGGCAGGCCTGCCTGGTCTTTCTTTCTTTCTTATCCTTTTTAAGAAATGTTTATTTACTTATTTATGTATTTATTAGATAAAAGTACACTGTAGCTGTCTTCAGACACTCCAGAAGAGGGTGTCAGATTCTGGAGAATCTAAATCCCTCTTATGGTCTGCATATGATGTACATAAACACAGCCTCACATATACTTCTAAAAATTTACAGATGGGTGGAGCCACTGAAAGGGCTCAACAATTAACAGCATTGTCTCCTCTTCCAGAGAACCTGGGATCAACTACCAGCACCTATATGGTGGCCCATCTCCAGTTCCAGGGTATCAGACAGATAGACAGACAGACAGACAGAGAGACAGAGATAAGGAAGGCAGGCCTCCCTGGTCTTTCTTTCTTTCTTATCCTTTTTAAAAAATGTTTATTTATTTATTTATTTATTTATTTATTTATTTATTTATTTATTAGATATAAGTACACTGTGTCTGTCTTCAGACACTCCAGAAGATGGTGTCAGATTCTGGAGAATCTAAATCCCTCTTATGGTCTGCATATGATGTACATAAACACAGCCTCACATATACTTCAAAAATTTAAAGATGGATGGGGTCACTGAAAGGGCTCAACAATTAACAGCATTATCTCCTCTTCCAAGCAACCTGGGATCAACTACCAGCAACTATATGGTGGCTCATCTCCAGTTCTAGGGGATTAGACAGACAGACAGACAGACAGAGATAAGGATGGCAGGCCTGCCTGGTCTTTCTTTCTTACTTATCCTTTTTAAAACATGTTTATTTCTTTATTTATGTATTTATTAGATATAAGTACATTGTAGCTGTCTTCAGACACTCCAGAAGAGGGTGTCAGATTCTGGAGAATCTAAATCCCTCTTATGGTCTGCATATGATGTACATAAACACAGCCTCACATATACTTCTAAAAATTTAAAGATGGGTGGGGCCACTGTAAGGGATCAACAATTAACAGCATTGTCTCCTCTTCCAGAGAACCTGGGATCAACTACCAGCAAAAATATGGTGGCCCATCTCCAGTTTCAGGGGATCAGACAGACAGACAGACAAACAGACAAGGATGGCAGGCCTGCCTGGTTTTTCTTTCTTTCTTATCATTTTTAAAACATGTTTATTTATTTATTTATGTATTTCTAGATATAAGTACACTGTAGCTGTCTTCAGACACTCCAGAAGAGGGATCAGATTCTGGAGAATCTAAATCCCTCTTATGGTCTGCATATGATGTACATAAACACAGCCTCACAAATACTTCTAAAAATTTAAGATGGGTGGTGCCACTGAAAGGGCTCAAAAATTAACAGCCTTGTCTCCTCTTGCAGATTAACTGGGATCAACTACCAGCAACTATATGGTGGCCCACTCCAGTTCCAGGGTATCAGACAGACAGACAGACAGAGATAAGGATGGCAGGCCTTCCTGGTCTTTCTTTTTTTCTTATCCTTTTTAATAATGTTTATTTATTTATTTATTTATGTATTTATTAGATATAAGTACACTGTAGCTGTCTTCAGACACTCCAGAAGAGGGTGTCAGATTCTGGAGAATCTAAATCCCTCTTATTGTCTGCATATGATGTACATAAACACAGCCTCACATTTACTTCTAAAAATTAAAGATGGGTGTGGCCACTGAACGGCTCAAAAATTAACAGCATTATCTCCTCTTCCAGACAACCTGGGATCAACTACCAGCAACTATATGGTGGCTCATCTCCAGTTCTAGGGGATCAGACAGAAAGACAGACAGACAGACAGACAAGGCTGGCAGGCCTCCCTGGTTTTTTTTCTTTCTCATCCTTTTTAAAAATGTTTATTTATTTATTTATGTATTTATTAAATATAAGTACACTGTAGCGGTCTTCAGACACTCCAGGAGAGGGTGTCAGATTCTGGAGAATCTAAATCCCTCTTATGGTCTGCATATGATGTACATAAACACAGACTCACATTTACTTCCAAAAATTTAAAGATGTGTGGGGCCACTGAAAGGACTCAACAATTAACAGCATTGTCTCCTCTTCTAGAGAATCTGGGATCAACTACCAGCAACTATATGGTGGCCCTTCTCCAGTTCCAGGGTATCAGACAGACAGACAGACAGACAGACAGAGATAAGGATGGCAGGCCTGCCTGGTCTTTATTTCTTTCTTATCCTTTTTAAAAAATGTTTATTTATATATTTATTTATTTATTTATTTATGTATGTATGTATTTATTTATTTATTAGATATAAGTACACTGTATCTATCTTTAGTCACTCCAGAAGAGGGTGTCAGATTCTGGAGAATCTAAATCCCTCTTACGATCTGCATATGATGTATATAAACACAGCCTCACATTTTCTTCTAAAAATTTAAAGATGGGTGTGGCTTGGAATAAGATGAGTAACCCTGAAAAAGTCAAAAAATGAAAAATCACACTGTAGGATTTGGAATATGGTGAGAAACCCTGAAAAAGTCGAAAAATGAGAAAATCATGTTGTAGTACCTGGAATATGGTGAGAAACACTGAAAAAGATTTAAAATGAGAATATCACACTCTAGGACTTGGAATATGGTGAGAAACCCTGAAAAAGTCGAAAAATGAGAAAATCATGCATTAGGACCCAGAATATGGTGAGAAACCCTGAAAAAAAGTCAAAAAAAAAAGAAAATCACGTAGTAGGACCTGGAAGCTGGTGAGAAACCCTGAAAAAGTCGAAAAATGCGAAAATCAATCTGTAGGATCTGGAATATGTTGAGAAACCCTGAAAAAATCAAAAAATGAGAAAATCACACTGTAGGACTTGGAATATGGTGAGAAACCCTGAAAAAGTCGAAAAATGAGAAAATCACACTGTGGGACTTGGAATATGGTGAGAAACCCTGAAAAAGTCGAAAAATGAGAAAATCACGCAGTAGGACCTGGGATTTGGTGAGAAACACTGAAAAAGTCTTAAAATAGAAAATCACACTGTAGTACTTGGAATATGGTGAAAAATACTGAAAAAGTCTTATAATGAGAAAATCACACCGAAGGACCTGGAATATGGTGAGAAACCCTGAAAAAGTCTAAAAATAAGATAAAACTTGTAGTACCTGAAATATGATGCGAAACCCTGAAAAAGTCAAAAAATAAGAAAATCAAATTGTAGGAACTGGAATATGCTGAGAATCCCTGAAAAATTCGAAAAATGCGAAAATCACACTCTAGGACTTGGAATACTATGAGAAACCCTGAAAAAGTCAAAAAATGAGAAAATCACACTGTAGTATCTGGAATATGTTGAGAAACACTGAAAAAGTCTAAAAATAAGATAAAAGTTGGAGTACCTGAAATATGGTGAGAAACCCTGAAAAAGTCGAAAAATGAGAAAATCACACTGTAGGACTTCGAATATGATGAGAAACCGTGAAAAAGTAAAAAAAATGAGAAAAATACACTGTAGGAGCTGGAATATGGAGAGAAAACCTGAAAAGGTTAAAAAAATTAGAAAATCACAATTGCAGGACCTCCAATATGGTGAGAAACCCAGAAAAAGTCGAAAAATGAGAAAACCACACTGTAGGACCTGGAATATGGTGAGAAACCATGAAACAGTCGAAATATAAGAAAATCAAACTTGAAGTACCTGCAATATGGTGAGAAACCCTGAAAAAGTCGAAAAATGAAAAAATCACACTGTAGGATTTGGAATATGATGAGAAACCATGAAAAAGTCAAAAATGAGAAAAATATACTGTAGGAGTTGGAATGTGGTGAGAAAACCTGAAAATGTCGAAGAATAAGAAAATCACACAAGTAGGACCTCCAATATGGTGAGAAACCCTGAAAAAGTCAAAAAATGAGAAAATTACAGAGTAGGACATGGAATATGGTAAGAAACCCTTTAAAAGTCGGACAAAGAGAAAATCACACTGTAGGATTTGGAATATGATGAGAAAACCTGAAAAAGTCAAAAAATGAGAAAATCACACTGTAGTACCTGGAATATTGTGAGAAAACACTGAAAAAGTCTAAAAATGAGAAAATCAAACAGTAGGACTTAGAATATGGTGAGAAACCCTGAAACAGTCAAAAAATAAGACAATCAAACTTGTAGTACCTGCAATATGGTGAGAAAACCTGAAAAAGTCGAAAAATGAGAAAATCATACTGTAGGACCTGCAATAGGGTGAGAAATTCTGAAAAAGTCAAAAAATGAGAAAATCACA
The DNA here is from genome assembly GCF_978045245.1 of Mus caroli. NCBI lineage: Eukaryota > Metazoa > Chordata > Mammalia > Rodentia > Muridae > Mus > Mus caroli. The sequence goes on along the minus strand of NW_028227995.1, from coordinate 18,406 downwards.
CTGTAGGACTTGGAATATGATGAGAAAACCTGAAAAAATCTAAAAATGAGAAAATCACACTGTAGGAGCTGGAATATGGTGAGAAACCCTGAAAAGTCAAAAAAAGAGAAAAATCACACTGTAGGACCTGGAATATGGTGAGAAAACATGAAAAAGTCAAAAAAGGAGAAAATCACACTCTAGGACTTGGAATATGATGAGAAAACCTGAAAAAGTCCAAAAATGAGAAAATCACACTGTAGGACTTGGAATATGGTGAGAAAATCTGAAAAAGTCAAAAAATGAGAAAATCACCCTTGTAGGACTTGGAATATGGTGACAAACCCTGAAAAAGTCAAAAAATGAGAAAAATCACACTGTAGTACATGGAATATGGTGAGAAACTCTGAAAAAGTCGCAAATTAGAAAATGACAGTGTAGGACCTGGAATATGTTGAGAAAACCTGAAATATTCAAAAAAATGAAACAATGACAATGTAGAACCTGGAATAGGTAAGAAACCCCGAAAAATTTAAAAAAAGAGAAAATCACACTGTAGGACCTGGAATATGGTGGGAAACACTGAAAAAGTCAAAAAATGAGAATATCACACTCTAGGACTTGGAATATGGTGAGAAACCCTGAAAAAGTCAAAACATGAGAAATTCATGCAGTAGGACCCAGAATATGGTGAGAAACCCTGAAAGAAGTCGGAAAATGAGAAAATCACGCAGTAGGACCTGGAAGCTAGTGAGAAACCCTGAAAAAGAAGAAAAATGAGAATAACAAACTGTAGGACCTCGAATATGTTGAGAAACCCTGAAAAATTCGAAAAAAGCAAAAATCACACTCTAGGACTTGGAATGGGATGAGAAACCCTGAAAAAGTAAAAAAAAATGAGAAAATCACACTGTAGTACCTGGAATATGGTGAGAAACACTAAAAAAGTATTAAAATGAGAAAATCACACAGTAGGACCTGGAATATGGTGAGAAACTCTGAAAAAGTCGAAAACATGAGAAAATCACGCAGTAGTACCTGGAATATGGTGAGAAACCCTGAAAAAGTCGAAAAATGAGAAAATCACGCAGTAGTACCTGGAATATGGTGAGAAACACTGAAAAAGTCTTAAAATGAGAAAATCACACTGTAGGACCTGCAATATGGTGAGAAACCCTGAAAAAGTCAAAAAATGAGAAAATCACACTGTAGGACTTGGAATAAAATGAGAAACCGTGAAAAAGACAAAAAATAACAAAAGTACACGGTAGGAGATAGAATATGGAGAGAAACCGTTAAAAAGTAGAAAAATAAGATATACACACTTGTAGGACATGCAATATGGTGAGAGACCCTGAAAAAGTCTTAAAATGAGAAAATCACACTGTAGTACCTGGAATATGGTGAGAAACCCTGAAAAAGTCCAAAAATAAGAAATTCACACTTGTAGGAACTGCAATATGGTGAGAAACCCTGAAAAAGTCGAAAAATGAGAAAATCACACTGTAGGACTTGGAATAAGATGAGACACCATGAAAAAGTCAAAAAATGAGAAAATTTCACTGTAGGACTTGGAATAAGATGAGAAACCCTGAAAAAGTTGAAAAATGAGAAAATCACAATGTAGAAGATGGAATATGGTGAGCAATCCTGAAAAAGTCAAAAAATGAGAAAATCACACTGTAGGACCTGGAATATGGTGAGAAACTCTGAAAAAGTCGAAAAAAGAGAAAATCACACTCTAGGACTTGGAATATGATGAGAAACCCTGAAAAAGTCAAAAAATGAGAAAATCACACTGTAGTACCTGGAATATGGTGAGAAACCCTGAAAAATTCTAAAAATGAAAAAATCAAACAGTAGGACCTGGAATATGGTGAGAAACCCTGAAAGATCGAAAAATAAGAAAATCAAACTTGTAGTACCTCTAATATGGTGAGAAACCCTGAAAAAGTCAAAAAATGAGAAAATCACACTGTAGGACCTGGAATATGGTGAGAAACTCTGAAAAAGTCCAAAAATAAGAAATTCACACTTGTAGGACCTGCAATATGGTGAAAAACCCTGAAAAAGTCGAAAAATGAGAAAATCACACTGTAGGAATTGGAATATGGTGAGAAACCCTGAAAAAGTCGAAAAATGAGAAAATCATGCACTAGGACCCAGAATATGATGAGAAACACAGAAAAAGTTTTAAAATGAGAAAATCACACAGTAGGACCTGAAATATGGTGAGAAACCGTGAAAGAGTCGAAATATAAGAAAATCAAACTTGAAGTACCTGCAATATGGTGAGAAACCCTGAAAAAGTCGAAAAATGAAAAAATCACACTGTAGGATTTGGAATATGATGAGAAACAATGAAAGAGTCAAAAATGAGAAAAATATACTGTAGGAGTTGGAATGTGGTGAGAAAACCTGAAAAAGTCGAAGAATAAGAAAATCACACAATCCAATCCAATTGCGCGGGACCTGAGACTGCATTAGTTAGGGAAGCAGAAACCGGCCTGAGTAGGACCACAGGCCTCATCCGGCTGGATCAGCGCCTGGGTAGCGGGAGCGCAGGGTTGCCTGACACCCGCCAGCTACCCACGACCCCCGCCGCAGGATTTTGGGACTGCTGGTGAGTGGAACACAGCTTCTGCTCCAATCCAATTGCGCGGGACCTGAGACTGCATTAGTTAGGGAAGCAGAAACCGGCCTGAGTAGGGCCACAGGCCTCACCCGGCCGGATCAGCGCCAGGGTAGCGGGAGCGCAGGGTTGCCTGACACCCGCCAGCTACCCACGACCCCCGCCGCAGGATTTTGGGACTGCTGGTGAGTGGAACACAGCTTCTGCTCCAGTCCAATCACGCGGGACCTGAGACTGCTCTGGTTGGGGAGAGAGAAATCCGGCCCACACAGGGCCACAAGCCTCTTCCGGTCAGAAAAGCACCTGAGCAGCTGGGGCGCAGGGTCTGCTGACACTCGCCAACTGCCCACAACACCCGCCACAGGATCTTAAGACTTCTGGTGAGGGGAGCACAGCTTCTGCTCCAATCCAATTGCGCGGGACCTGAGACTGCATTAGTTAGGGAAGCAGAAACCGGCCTGAGTAGGGCCACAGGCCTCACCCGGCCGGATCAGCCCCAGGGTAGCGGGAGCGCAGGGTTGCCTGACACCCGCCAGCTACCCACGACCCCCGCCGCAGGATTTTGGGACTGCTGGTGAGTGGAACACAGCTTCTGCTCCAGTCCAATCACGCGGGACCTGAGACTGCTCTGGTTGGGGAGAGAGAAATCCGGCCCACACAGGGCCACAAGCCTCTTCCGGTCAGAAAAGCACCTGAGCAGCTGGGGCGCAGGGTCTGCTGACACTCGCCAACTGCCCACAACACCCGCCACAGGATCTTAAGACTTCTGGTGAGGGGAGCACAGCTTCTGCTCCAATCCAATTGCGCGGGACCTGAGACTGCATTAGTTAGGGAAGCAGAAACCGGCCTGAGTAGGGCCACAGGCCTCACCCGGCCGGATCAGCCCCAGGGTAGCGGGAGCGCAGGGTTGCCTGACACCCGCCAGCTACCCACGACCCCCGCCGCAGGATTTTGGGACTGCTGATGAGTGGAACACAGCTTCTGCTCCAATCTTTAAATAGTGACAACGATAACAACTATCCCCAGAGATTACCAGATGGCGAAAGGTAAACGTAATAATCTTACTAACAGAAACCAAGACCACTCACCATCATCAGAACCCAGCACCCCCACTTCACCCAGTCCAGGGCACCCCAACACACCGGAAAAGCTAGACACGGATTTAAAAGCATATCTCCTGATGATGATAGAGGACTTCAAGAAGGACGTTAATAACACACTTAAAGAAATGCAGGAGAACACTGCTAAAAAGGAAGAAGACAATAAAGAGGAAGCACAAAAATCCCTTAAAGAATTGCAGGAGAACACTGCTAAAGAGTTACAAATCCTTAAAGAAAAACATGATAACATAATCAAACAGGTAGAAGTCCTTACAGAAAAACAGGAAAACACATCCAAACAGATGATGGAAATGAACAAAACCATACTAGACCTAAAAAGGGAAGTAGACACAATAAAGAAAACCCAAAATGAGGCAACACTGGAGATAGAAACCCTAGGAAAGAAATCTGGAACCATAGATGCAAGCATCAGCAACAGAATACAAGAGATGGAAGAGAGAATCTCAGGTGCAGAAGATTCCATAGAGAACATCGGCACAACAATCAAGGAAAATGGAAAATGCAAAAAGATCCTAACTCAAAACATCCAAGAAATACAGGACATAATGAGAAGACCAAACCTACGGATAATAGGAGTGGATGAGAATGAAGATTTTCAACTCAAAGGACCAGCAAACATCTTCAACAAAATTATAGAAGAAAACTTCCCAAATCTAAAGAAAGAGATGCCCATGAACATACAAGAAGCCTACAGAACTCCAAATAGACTGGATCAGAAAAGAAATACCTCCCGACACATAATAATCAGAGCAACAAATGCTCTAAATAAAGATAGAATACTAAAAGCAGTAAGAGAAAAAGGCCAAGTAACATATAAAGGCAAGCCTATCAGAATTACACCAGATTTTTCACCAGAGACTATGAAAGCCAGAAGATCCTGGACAGATGTTATACAGACACTAAAAGAACACAAATTCCAGCCCAGGCTACTATACCCAGCCAAACTCTCAATTAACATAGATGGAGAAACCAAAGTATTCCACGACAAAACCAAATTCACACATTATCTCTCCACGAATCCAGCCCTTCAAAGGATAATAACAGAAAAAAACCAATACAAGGACAGGAACCACGCCCTAGAAACAACAAGAAGGTAATCCCTCAACAAACCTAAAAGAAGACAGCCACAAGAACAAAATGCCAACTTTAACATCAAAAATAACAGGAAACACCAATTTCTTTTCCTTAATATCTCTTAATATCAATGGACTCAACTCCCCGATAAAAAGACATAGACTAACAAACTGGCTACACAAACAAGACCCAACATTTTGCTGCTTACAGGAAACTCATCTCAGAGAAAAGGATAGACACTACCTCAGAATGAAAGGCTGGAAAACAATTCTCCAAGCAAATGGCATGAAGAAACAAGCTGGAGTAGCCATTCTAATATCTGATAAGATTGACTTCCAACCCAAAGTCATTAAAAAAGACAGGGAGGGACACTTCATACTCATCAAAGGTAAAATCCTCCAAGAGGAACTATCAATCCTGAATATCTATGCTCCAAATACAAAGGCAGCCACATTCATTAAAGAAACTTTAGTAAATCTCAAAGCACACATTGCACCTCATACAATAATAGTGGGAGACTTCAACACACCACTTTCACCAATGGACAGATCATGGAAACAGAAACTAAACAGGGACACAGTGAAACTAAGAGAAATTATGAATCAAATGGATCTGGCAGATATCTACAGAACATTCTATCCTAAAACAAAAGGATATACCTTCTTCTCAGCACCTCATGGTACCTTCTCCAAAATTGACCACATAATTGGTCACAAAACAGGCCTCAACAGATATAAAAATATTGAAATTGTCCCATGCATCCTATCAGATCACCATGGACTAAGGCTGATCTTCAATAACAAAATAAATAATAGAAAGCCCACCTTCACGTGGAAACTGAACAACACTCTTCTCAATGATACCTTGGTCAAGGAAGGAATAAAGAAAGAAATTAAGGACTTTTTAGAGTTCAATGAAAATGAAGCCACAACATACCCAAACTTATGGGACGCAATGAAAGCATTTTTAAGAGGAAAACTCATAGCTCTGAGTGCCTCCAAAAGGAAACTAGAGAGAGCACACATTAGCAGCTTGACAACACACCTAAAAGCACTAGAACAAAAGGAAGCAAATTCACCCAAGAGGAGTAGACGGCAAGAAATAATCAAACTCAGGGGTGAAATCAACCAAGTGGAAACAAGAAAAACTATTCAAAGAATCAACCAATCAAGGAGCTGGTTCTTTGAGAAAATCAACAAGATAGATAAACCCTTAGCCAGACTCACTAGAGGGCACAGGGAAAGCATCGTAATTAACAAAATCAGAAATGAAAAAGGAGACATAACAACAGATCCTGAAGACATCCAAAACACCATCAGATCCTTCTACCAAAGGCTATACTCAACAAAACTGGAGAACCTGGATGAAATGGACAAGTTCCTAGACAGATACCAGGTACCAAAGTTGAATCAAGATCAGGTTAATGATCTAAACAGCCCTATATCCCCCAAAGAAATAGAAGCAGTCATTAATAGTCTCCCAACTAAAAAAAGCCCAGGACCAGATGGGTTTAGTGCAGAGTTCTATCAGACCTTCAAAGAAGATCTAATCCCAGTTCTTCACAAACTATTCCACAAAATAGAAACAGAAGGTACTCTACCCAACTCATTCTATGAAGCCACAATTACTCTGATACCTAAACCACAAAAAGACCCAACAAAGATAGAAAACTTCAGACCAATATCCCTTATGAATATTGATGCAAAAATCCTCAATAAAGTTCTTGCTAACCGAATCCAAGAACACATCAAAACAATCATCCATCCTGACCAAGTAGGTTTCATCCCAGGGATGCAGGGATGGTTCAATATACGGAAATCCATCAACGTAATCCAGTATATAAACAAACTCAAAGATAAAAACCACATGGTCATCTCCTTAGATGCGGAAAAAGCATTTGACAAGATCCAACACCCATTCATGATAAAAGTCTTGGAAAGATCAGGAATTCAAGGCCCATACCTAAACATGATAAAAGCAATCTACAGCAAACCAGTAGCCAACATCAAAGTAAATGGTGAGAAGCTTGAAGCAATCCCTCTAAAATCAGGGACTAGACAAGGCTGTCCACTTTCTCCATACCTATTCAACATTGTACTTGAAGTCCTAGCCAGAGCAATTCGACAACAAAAGGAGATCAAAGGGATACAAATTGGAAAAGAGGAAGTCAAAATATCACTTTTTGCAGATGATATGATAGTATATATAAGTGACCCTAAAAATTCCACCAGAGAACTCCTAAGCCTGATAAACAGCTTCGGTGAAGTAGCTGGATATAAAATTAACTCAAACAAATCAATGGCCTTTCTCTACACAAAGAATAAACAGGCTGAGAAAGAAATTAGGGAAACAACACCCTTCTCAATAGTCACAAATAATATAAAATATCTTGGTGTGACTCTAACTAAGGAAGTGAAAGATCTGTATAATAAAAACTTCAAGTCTCTGAAGAAAGAAATTATAGAAGATCTCAGAAGATGGAAAGATCTCCCATGCTCATGGATTGGCAGGATCAACATTGTAAAAATGGCTATCTTGCCAAAAGCAATCTACAGATTCAATGCAATCCCCATCAAAATTCCAAATCAATTCTTCAACGAATTAGAAAGTACAATCTGCAAATTCATCTGGAATAACAAAAAACCTAGGATAGCAAAAACTCTTCTCAAGGATAAAAGAACCTCTGGTGGAATCACCATGCCGGACCTAAAGCTCTACTACAGAGCAATTGTGATCAAAACTGCATGGTACTGGTATAGTGACAGACAAATAGACCAATGGAATAGAATTGAAGACCCAGAAATGAACCCACACACCTATGGTCACTTGATCTTCGACAAGGGAGCTAAAAACATCCAGTGGAAGAAAGACAGCATTTTCAACAAATGGTGCTGGCACAACTGGTTGTTAACATGTAGAAGAATGCGAATCGATCCATTCCTATCTCCTTGTACTAAGGTCAAGTCTAAGTGGATCAAGGAACTTCACATAAAACCAGAGACACTGAAACTTATAGAGGAGAAAGTGGGGAAAAGCCTTGAAGATATGGGCACAGGGGAACAATTCCTGAATAGAACAGTAATGGCTTGTGCTGTAAGATCGAGAATTGACAAGTGGGACCTCATGAAACTACAAAGCTTCTGCAAGGCTAAAGACACCATCAATAAGACAAAAAAACCACCAACAGATTGGGAAAGGATCTTCACCTATCCTAAATCAGATAAGGGACTAATATCCAATATATATAAAGAACTCAAGAAGGTGGACTCCAGAAAGTCAAATAACCCCATTAAAAAATGGGGCTCAGAACTGAACAAAGAATTCTCACCTGAGGATTACCGAATGGCAGAGAAGCACCTGAAAAAATGTTCAACATCCTTAATCATCAGGGAAATGCAAATCAAAACAACCCTGAGATTCCACCTCACACCAGTCAGAATGGCTAAGATCAAAAATTCAGGTGACAGCAGATGCTGGCGAGGATGTGGAGAAAGAGGAACACTCCTCCATTGTTGGTGGGATTGCAAGCTTGTACAACCACTCTGGAAATCAGTCTGGCGGTTCCTCAGAAAATTGGACATAGTACTACCGGAGGATCCAGCAATACCTCTCCTGGGCATATATCCAGAAGATGTCCCAACCGGTAAAAAGGACACATGCTCCACTATGTTCATAGCAGCCCTATTTATAATAGCCAGAAGCTGGAAAGAACCCAGATGTCCCTCAACAGAGGAATGGATACAGAAATTATGGTACATTTACACAATGGAGTACTACTCAGCTATTAAAAAGAATGAATTTATGAAATTCCTAGCCAAATGGATGGACCTGGAGGGCATCATCTTGAGTGAAGTAACACAATCACAAAAGAACTCACACAATATGTATTCATTGATAAGTGGATATTAGCCCAAAACTTAGGATACCCAAGATATAAGATACAATTTGCTAAACGCAGGAAACTCAAGAAGAATGAAGACCAAAGTGTGGACACTGTGCACCTTCTTAGAATTGGGAACAAAACACCCAGGGAAGGAGCTACAGAGACAAAGTTCGTAGCTGTGATGAAAGGATGGACCATTTAGAGACTGCTGTATCCAGGGATCCGTCCCATAATCAGCTTCTAAACGCTGACACCATTGCATACACTAGCAAGATCTTGCTGAAAGGACCCAAATATAGCTGTCTCTTGTGAGACGATGCCGGGGCCTAGCAAACACAGGAGTGGATGTTCACAGTCAGCTATTGGATGTATCACAGGGCTCCCAATGGAGAAGCTAGAGAAAGTACCCAAGGAGCTAAAGGGATCTGCAACCCTATTGTTGGAACAACATGATGTACTAACCGGAACCCTGGAGCTCTTGTCTCTAGCTGCATATGTATCGAAAGATGGCCTAGTCGGCCATCAATGGAAAGAGAGGCCCATTGGACTTGCAAACTTTATATGCCCCAATATAGGGGAATGCCAGGGCCAAAAGAATGGGAATGGGTGGGTAGGGAAGTGGGGGGCGCTATGGGGGACTTTTGGGATAGTATTGGAAATGTAATTGAGGAAATTATGTAATAAAAATATTAAAAAAAAAAAAAAAAAAAAAAAAAAAAAAGAAAATCACACAAGTAGGACCTCCAATATGGTGAGAAACCCTGAAAAAGTCGAAAAATGAGAAAATTACAGAGTAGGACATGGAATATGGTAAGAAACCCTTTAAAAGTCGGAAAAAGAGAAAATCACACTATAGGATTTGGAATATGATGAGAAAACCTGAAAAAGTCAAAAAATGAGAAAATCACACTGTAGTACCTGGAATATTGTGAGAAAACACTGAAAAAGTCTAAAAATGAGAAAATCACACAGTAGGACTTGGAATATGGAAGGAAACTCTGAAACCGTCGAAAAATAAGAAAATCAAACTTGTAGTACCTGCAATATGGTGAGAAAACCTGAAAAATTCGAAAAATGAGAAAATCATACTGTATGACCTGGAATATGTAGAGAAACCCTGAAAAATACGAAAAAGGCAAAAATCACACTCTAGGACTTGGAATATGATGAGAAACCGTGAAAAAGTTTAAAAATATAAAAATCACACTGTAGTACCTGGAATATGGTGAGAAACACTAAAAAAGTATTAAAATGAGAAAATCACCCAGTAGGACCTGAAATGTGGTGAGAAACCCTGAAACAGTCGAAAAATAAGAAAATCAACCTTGTAGTACATGCAATATGGTGACAAAACTTGAAAAAGTCGAAAAATGAGAATATCACACTCTAGGACTTGGAATATGATGAGAAACCCTGAAAAAGTCAAAAAATGAGAAAATCACACTGTAGGACTTGGAATATGGTGAGAAACCCTGAAAAAGTCGAAAAATGAGAAAATCATGCACTAGGACCCAGAATAAGATGAGAAACACAGAAAAAGTATTAAAATGAGAAAATCACAATGTAGAAGATGGAATATGGTGAGCAATCCTGAAAAAGTCAAAAAATGAGAAAATCACACTGTAGGACCTGGAATATGGTGAGAAACTCTGAAAAAGTCGAAAAAAGAGAAAATCACACTCTAGGACTTGGAATATGATGAGAAACCCTGAAAAAGTCAAAAAATGAGAAAATCACACTGTAGTACCTGGAATATGGTGAGAAACCCTGAAAAATTCTAAAAATGAAAAAATCAAACAGTAGGACCTGGAATATGGTGAGAAACCCTGAAAGATCAAAAAATAAGAAAATCAAACTTGTAGTACCTCTAATATGGTGAGAAACCCTGAAAAAGTCAAAAAATGAGAAAATCACACTGTAGGACCTGGAATATGGTGAGAAACTCTGAAAAAGTCCAAAAATAAGAAATTCACACTTGTAGGACCTGCAATATGGTGAAAAACCCTGAAAAAGTCGAAAAATGAGAAAATCACACTGTAGGAATTGGAATATGGTGAGAAACCCTGAAAAAGTCGAAAAATGAGAAAATCATGCACTAGGACCCAGAATATGATGAGAAACACAGAAAAAGTCTTAAAATGAGAAAATCGCGCTGTAGGACCTGGAATATGGTAAAAAAAACCCTGAAAATGTCGAAAAATGAGAAAATGACACTGTAGGAGCTGGAATATGGTGAGAAGTCCTGAAAAAGTCAAAAAAAAAAAAAAGAAAAAAGAAATACACACTTGTAGGACTTGCAATATGGTGAGAGACCCTGAAAAAGTCTTAAAATGAGAAAATCACACTGTAGGACTTGGGATATGGTGAGAAACCCTGAAAAAGTCAAAAAATTAGAAAATCAAACTGTAGGAACTGGAATATGCTGAGAATCCCTGAAAAATTCGAAAAATGCGATAATCACACTCTAGGACTTGGAATATGATGAGAAACCCTGAAAAATTCAAAAAATGAGAAAATCACACTGTAGTACCTGGTATATGGTGAGAAACACTAAAAAAGTATTAAAATGAGAAAATCACACAGTCGGACCTGGAATATGGTGAGAAACCCTGAAACAGTCCAAAAATAAGAAAATAAAACTTGTAGTACATGCAATATGGTGAGAAACACTGAAAAAGTCGAAAAATGAGAATATCACACTCTAGGACTTGGAATATGATGAGAAACCCAGAAAAAGTCAAAAAATGAGAAAATCACATTGTAGGACTTGGAATATGGTGAGAAACCCTGAAAAAGTCGAAAAACAGAAAATCACACTGTAGTACCTGGAATATGGTGAGAAACACTGAAAAAGTCTAAAAATAAGAAAAAACTTGTAGTACCTAAAATATGGTGAGAAACCCTGAAAAAGTCAAAAAATTAGAAAATCAAATTGTAGGAACTGGAATATGCTGAGAATCCCTGAAAAATTCAAAAAAATGCGAAAATCACACTATAGGACTTGGAATACGATGACAAACCCTGAAAATGTCAAAAAATGAGAAAATCACACTGTAGTACCTGGAATATGGTGAGAAACACTGAAAAAGTCTAAAAATAAGATAAAACTTGTAGTACCTGAGATATGGTGAGAAACCCTGAAGAAGTCGAAAAATGAGAAAATCACACTATAGGACTTCGAATATGATGAGAAACCGTGAAAAAGTAAAAAAATGAGAAAATACACTGTAGGAGCTGGAATATGGAGAGAAACCCTGAAAAGGTTAAAAAATTAGAAAATCACAATTGTAGGACCTCCAATATGGTGAGAAACCCTGAAAAAGTCGAAAAATGAGAAAAACACACTGTAGGAACTGGAATATGGTGAGAAACACTGAAAAATTCAAAAAATGAGAAAATCATACAGTAGGACCTGAAATATGGTAAGAAACCGTGAAAGAGTCGAAATATAAGAAAATTAAACTTGAAGTACCTGCAATATGGTGAGAAACCCTGAAAAAGTCGAAAAATGAAAAAATCACACTGTAGGATTTGGAATATGATGAGAAAACATGAAAAAGTCAAAAATTAGAAAAATATACTGTAGGAGTTGGAATGTGGTGAGAAAACCTGAAAAAGTCGAAGAATAAGAAAATCACACAAGTAGGACCTCCAATATGGTGAGAAACCCTGAAAAAGTCGAAAAATGAGAAAATTACAGAGTAGGACATGGAATATGGTAAGAAACTCTTTAAAAGTCAGAAAAAGAGAAAATCACACTGTAGGATTTGGAATATGATGAGAAAACCTGAAAAAGTCAAAAAATGAGAAAATCACACTGTAGTACCTGGAATATTGTGAGAAAACACTGAAAAAGTCTAAAAATGAGAAAATCACACAGTAGGACTTGGAATATGGTGAGAAAACCTGAAAAAATCTAAAAATGAGAAAATCACACTGTAGGACTTGGAATATGGTGAGAAACCCTGAAAAAGTCAAAAAATGAGAAAAATCACACTGTAGTACATGGAATATGGTGAGAAACTCTGAAAAAGTCGCAAATTAGAAAATGACAGTGTAGGACCTGGAATATGTTGAGAAAACCTGAAATATTCAAAAAATGAGAAAATGACAATGTAGAACCTGGAATAAGGTAAGGATCCCCGAAAAATTTAAAAAAAGAGAAAATCACACTGTAGGACCTGGAATATTGTGAGAAACACTGAAAAAGTAAAAAAATGAGAATATCACACTCTAGGACTTGGAATATGGTGAGAAACCCTGAAAAAGTCAAAACATGAGAAAAACACACTGTAGGACCTGGAATATGGTGAGAAACACTGAAAAATTCAAAAAATGAGAAAATCACACAGTAGGACCTGAAATATGGTGAGAAACCGTGAAACAGTCGAAATATAAGAAAATCAAACTTGAAGTAACTGTAATATGGTGAGAAACCCTGAAAAAGTCGAAAAATGAAAAAATCACACTGTAGGATTTGGAATATGATGAGAAAACATGAAAAAGTCAAAAATGAGAAAAATATACTGTAGGAGTTGGAATGTGGTGAGAAAACCTGAAAAAGTCGAAGAATAAGAAAATCACACAAGTAGGACCTCTAATACGGTGAGAAACCCTGAAAAAGACGAAAAATGAGAAAATTACAGAGTAGGACATGGAATATGGTAAGAAACTCTTTAAAAGTCGGAAAAAGAGAAAATCACACTGTAGGATTTGGAATATGATGAGAAAACCTGAAAAAGTCAAAAAATGAGAAAATCACACTGTAGTACCTGGAATATTGTGAGAAAACACTGAAAAAGTCTAAAAATGAGAAAATCACACAGTAGGACTTGGAATATGGTGAGAAACCCTGAAACAGTCGAAAAATTACAAACTTGTAGTACCTGCAATATGGTGAGAAAACCTGAAAAAGTCGAAAAATGAGAAAATCATAATGTAGGACCTGCAATAGGGTGAGAAATTCTGAAAAAGTCAAAAAATGAGAAAATCACACTGTAGGACTTGGAATATGATGAGAAAACCTGAAAAAATCTAAAAATGAGAAAATCACACTGTAGGAGCTGGAATATGGTGAGAAACCCTGAAAAGTCAAAAAAAGAGAAAAATCACACTGTAGGACCTGGAATATGGTGAGAAAACATGAAAAAAGTCAAAAAAGGAGAAAATCACACTCTAGGACTTGGAATAGGATGAGAAAACCTGAAAAAATCCAAAAATGAGAAAATCACACTGTAGGACTTGGAATATGGTGAGAAACCCTGAAAAAGTCAAAAAATGAGAAAAATCACACTGTAGTACATGGAATATGGTGAGAAACTCTGAAAAAGTCGCAAATTAGAAAATGACAGTGTAGGACTGGAATATGTTGAGAAAACCTGAAATATTCAAAAAATGAGAAAATGACAATGTAGAACCTGGAATAAGGTAAGGATCCCCGAAAAATTTAAAAAAAGAGAAAATCACACTGTAGGACCTGGAATATTGTGAGAAACACTGAAAAAGTAAAAAAATGAGAATATCACACTCTAGGACTTGGAATATGGTGAGAAACCCTGAAAAAGTCAAAACATGAGAAAAACACACTGTAGGACCTGGAATATGGTGAGAAACACTGAAAAATTCAAAAAATGAGAAAATCACACAGTAGGACCTGAAATATGGTGAGAAACCGTGAAACAGTCGAAATATAAGAAAATCAAACTTGAAGTAACTGTAATATGGTGAGAAACCCTGAAAAAGTCGAAAAATGAAAAAATCACACTGTAGGATTTGGAATATGATGAGAAAACATGAAAAAGTCAAAAATGAGAAAAATATACTGTAGGAGTTGGAATGTGGTGAGAAAACCTGAAAAAGTCGAAGAATAAGAAAATCACACAAGTAGGACCTCTAATACGGTGAGAAACCCTGAAAAAGACGAAAAATGAGAAAATTACAGAGTAGGACATGGAATATGGTAAGAAACTCTTTAAAAGTCGGAAAAAGAGAAAATCACACTGTAGGATTTGGAATATGATGAGAAAACCTGAAAAAGTCAAAAAATGAGAAAATCACACTGTAGTACCTGGAATATTGTGAGAAAACACTGAAAAAGTCTAAAAATGAGAAAATCACACAGTAGGACTTGGAATATGGTGAGAAACCCTGAAACAGTCGAAAAATTACAAACTTGTAGTACCTGCAATATGGTGAGAAAACCTGAAAAAGTCGAAAAATGAGAAAATCATAATGTAGGACCTGCAATAGGGTGACAAATTCTGAAAAGTCAAAAAATGAGAAAATCACACTGTAGGACTTGGAATATGATGAGAAATCCTGAAAAAATCTAAAAATGAGAAAATCACACTGTAGGAGCTGGAATATGGTGAGAAACCCTGAAAAGTCAAAAAAAAGAGAAAAATCACACTGTAGGACCTGGAATATGGTGAGAAAACATGAAAAAGTCAAAAAAGGAGAAAATCACACTCTAGGACTTGGAATATGATGAGAAAACCTGAAAAAGTCCAAAAATGAGAAAATCACACTGTAGTACCTGGAATATTGTGAGAAAACACTGAAAAAGTCTAAAAATGAGAAAATCACACAGTAGGACTTTGAATATGGTGAGAAACCCTGAAACAGTCGAAAAAATTACAAACTTGTAGTACCTGCAATATGGTGAGAAAACCTGAAAAAGTCGAAAAATGAGAAAATCATACTGTAGGACCTGCAATAGGGTGAGAAATTCTGAAAAAGTCAAAAAATGAGAAAATCACACTGTAGGACTTGGAATATGATGAGAAAACCTGAAAAAATCTAAAAATGAGAAAATCACACTGTAGGAGCTGGAATATGGTGAGAATCCCTGAAAAGTCAAAAAAAGAGAAAAATCACACTGTAGGACCTGTAATATGGTGAGAAAACATGAAAAAGTCAAAAAAGGAGAAAATCACACTCTAGGACTTGGAATAGGATGAGAAAACCTGAAAAAGTCCAAAAATGAGAAAATCACACTGTAGGACTTGGAATATGTTGAGAAACCCTGAAAAAGTCAAAAAATGAGAAAAATCACACTGTAGTACATGGAATATGGTGAGAAACTCTGAAAAAGTCACAAATTAGAAAATGACAGTGTAGGACCTGGAATATGTTGAGAAAACCTGAAATATTCAAAAAATGACAAAATGACAATGTAGAACCTGGAATAAGGTAAGAAACCCGGAAAAATTTAAAAAAGAGAAAATCACACTGTAGGACCTGGAATATTGTGAGAAACACTGAAAAAGTAAAAAAATGAGAATATCACACTCTAGGACTTGGAATATGGTGAGAAACCCTGAAAAAGTCAAAACATGAGAAATACACACTGTAGGACCTGGAATATGGTGAGAAACACTGAAAAATTCAAAAAATGAGAAAATCACACAGTAGGACCTGAAATATGGTGAGAAACTGTGAAACAGTCGAAATATAAGAAAATCAAACTTGAAGTACCTGCAATATGGTGAGAAACCCTGAAAAAGTCGAAAAATGAAAAAATCACACTGTAGGATTTGGAATATGATGAGAAAACATGAAAAAGTCAAAAATGAGAAAAATATACTGTAGGAGTTGGAATGTGGTGAGAAAACCTGAAAAAGTCGAAGAATAAGAAAATCACACAAGTAGGACCTCTAATACGGTGAGAAACCCTGAAAAAGTCGAAAAATGAGAAAATTACAGAGTAGGACATGGAATATGGTAAGAAACCCTTTAAAAGTCAGAAAAAGAGAAAATCACACTGTAGGATTTGGAATATGATGAGAAAACCTGAAAAAGTCAAAAAATGAGAAAATCACACTGTAGTACCTGGAATATTGTGAGAAAACACTGAAAAAGTCTAAAAATGAGGAAATCACACAGTAGGACTTGGAATATGGTGAGAAACCCTGAAACAGTCGAAAAATTACAAACTTGTAGTACCTGCAATATGGTGAGAAAACCTGAAAAAGTCGAAAAATGAGAAAATCATACTGTAGGACCTGCAATAGGGTGACAAATTCTGAAAAGTCAAAAAATGAGAAAATCACACTGTAGGACTTGGAATATGATGAGAAATCCTGAAAAAATCTAAAAATGAGAAAATCACACTGTAGGAGCTGGAATATGGTGAGAAACCCTGAAAAGTCAAAAAAAGAGAAAAATCACACTGTAGGACCTGGAATATGGTGAGAAAACATGAAAAAGTCAAAAAAGGAGAAAATCACACTCTAGGACTTGGAATATGATGAGAAAACCTGAAAAAGTCCAAAAATGAGAAAATCACACTGTAGTACCTGGAATATTGTGAGAAAACACTGAAAAAGTCTAAGAATGAGAAAATCACACAGTAGGACTTGGAATATGGTGAGAAACCCTGAAACAGTCGAAAAATTACAAACTTGTAGTACCTGCAATATGGTGAGAAAACCTGAAAAAGTCGAAAAATGAGAAAATCATACTGTA
Organism: Mus caroli; assembly: GCF_978045245.1. Classification (NCBI taxonomy): domain Eukaryota; kingdom Metazoa; phylum Chordata; class Mammalia; order Rodentia; family Muridae; genus Mus; species Mus caroli. Next base: position 1,251 of record NW_028227995.1, on the reverse strand, counting down.
GGACCTGCAATAGGGTGAGAAATTCTGAAAAAGTCAAAAAATGAGAAAATCACACTGTAGGACTTGGAATATGATGAGAAAACCTGAAAAAATCTAAAAATGAGAAAATCACACTGTAGGAGCTGGAATATGGTGAGAAACCCTGAAAAGTCAAAAAAAGAGAAAAATCACACTGTAGGACCTGGAATATGGTGAGAAAACATGAAAAAGTCAAAAAAGGAGAAAATCACACTCTAGGACTTGGAATATGATGAGAAAACCTGAAAAAGTCCAAAAATGAGAAAATCACACTGTAGTACCTGGAATATTGTGAGAAAACACTGAAAAAGTCTAAAAATGAGAAAATCACACAATAGGACTTGGAATATGGTGAGAAACCCTGAAACAGTCGAAAAATTACAAACTTGTAGTACCTGCAATATGGTGAGAAAACCTGAAAAAGTCGAAAAATGAGAAAATCATACTGTAGGACCTGCAATAGGGTAACAAATTCTGAAAAGTCAAAAAATGAGAAAATCACACTGTAGGACTTGGAATATGATGAGAAAACCTGAAAAAAATCTAAAAATGAGAAAATCACACTGTAGGAGCTGGAATATGGTGAGAAACCCTGAAAAGTCAAAAAAAGAGAAAAATCACACTGTAGGACCTGGAATATGGTGAGAAAACATGAAAAAGTCAAAAAAGGAGAAAATCACACTCTAGGACTTGGAATATGATGAGAAAACCTGAAAAAGTCCAAAAATGAGAAAATCACACTGTAGGACTTGGTATATTGTGAGAAACCCTGAAAAAGTCAAAAAATGAGAAAAATCACACTGTAGTACATGGAATATGGTGAGAAACTCTGAAAAAGTCGCAAATTAGAAAATGACAGTGTAGGACCTGGAATATGTTGAGAAAACCTGAAATATTCAAAAAAATGAGAAAATGACAATGTAGAACCTGGAATAAGGTAAGGATCCCCGAAAAATTTAAAAAAAGAGAAAATCACACTGTAGGACCTGGAATATTGTGAGAAACACTGAAAAAGTCAAAAAATGAGAATATCACACTCTAGGACTTGGAATATGGTGAGAAACCCTGAAAAAAGTCAAAACATGAGAAAAACACACTGTAGGACATGGAATATGGTGAGAAACACTGAAAAATTCAAAAAATGAGAAAATCACACAGTAGGACCTGAAATATGGTGAGAAACCGTGAAACAGTCGAAATATAAGAAAATCAAACTTGAAGTAACTGCAATAT
>NW_028227994.1:20649-44307 GCF_978045245.1 Mus caroli | reverse complement strand
GACGGAAAAACCTGAAAAACGTGGAAAATTAAAAATTAACTCTAAAGTGCCCGGCATATGGCGAGAAAACCTGAAAAACGAGGGAAAACTCAAAACTCACGCTGTAGGACACAGAATATGTCCAGAAACCCTGAAAAATTAGAAAATTAAAAACTCACACTGAAGAAACCCAAATATGGCGAGAGAACCTGAAAAATGTAGAAAAATAAAAATTCACACTGAAGGACCCAGAACATGGCAATAACACCTGAAAAACGAGGAAAATACAAAACTCACTATGTAGGACCCAGAATATGGCAAGAAAACCTGAAAAAGGAGGAAAACTCAAAACTCACACTGTAGAACCCAGAATATGGCGAGAAAACCTGGAAAAGGTGGAAAATGAGAATAATCACACTCTAGGACCAAGATTTGGAAAAAAAAAATTGAAAAATGTCAAAAATGAGAAAATCACACTGTAGGACCCAGAATATGCTGAGAAACCCTGAAAAACGTGGAAAATTAAAAATACACGCTGTAGGACCCAGAATATGGCGAGAAACCCTGAAAAATTAGAAAAGTAAAAAATCATACTGAAGGACCCCAACTATGGCGAGAAAACCTGAAATAGGTGGAAAATGAGAAAATCACACTGTAGAACCCAGAATTATGCAAAAACTTGAAAAACGTGGAAAATGAGAAAATCACACGGCAGGACCCAGAATATGCAGAGAAACCCTGAAAAACGTGAAAATTAAAAATTCACACTGTTGGACACAGAATATGGCGAGAAATACTAAAAAACGTGGAAAATTAAAAATACAAGCTGTAGGACCCAGAATATGGCTAGAAACCCTGAAAACAGTAGAAAAATACAAACTCACACTGAAGGACCCCTAATATGGCGAGAAATCCTGAAAAAGGTGGAAAATGAGAAAATCACTCTGTAGAACCCAGAATTGGGAAAAAACCTGAAAAATGTTGTAATTGAGAAAAATCACACTGTAGGACCCAGAATATGACGAAAAACCCTGAAAAACATGGAAAATTAAAAATACACGCTGCAGGACACGGAATATGCCGAGAAACCCTGAATAACGTGAAAATTAAGGATTCACACTGTCGGACAAAGAATATGGCGAGAAACCATGAAAAAAGTGGAAAATTAAAAATTCACACTGTATTATGCAAAATATGGAAAGAAATACTGAAAAACGTGAAAATTAAAAATTCACACTGAAGGACCTGGAATATGGCAAGAAAACCTGAAAAACGTGGAAATGAGAAAATCACACTGTAGGTTCCAGAATATGATGAAAAAACCTGAAAAAAGTAGAAAATTAAAAATTCACACTGAAGGACCCAGAATATGTAGAGATAACCTGAAAAACGAGGAAATTAAAAATTCACACTGAGTGACCCAGAATATGGCGAGAAAACCTGAAAAAATTAGAAAATTAAAAATTCACACTGAAGGACCCCGAATATGGCCAGAAAAACTGAAAAAGGTGGAAAATGACAATAATCACACTGTAGGACCTAGAATTTCGAAAAAACTTGAAAAGCGTCGAAAATGAGAAAATCACACTGTAGGACCCATAATATGCCGAGAAACCCTGAAAACGTGGTAAATTAAAAATACACGGTGTAGGACCCAGAATATGGCAAGAAACCCTGAAAAAAGTAGAAAATTAAAATCTCAGAGTGAAGTACCCCAAGAATTGCGAAAAAACTTGAAAATCGTGGAAAATGAGAAAATCACACTGCTGGACCCATAATATGCCGATAAACCCTGAAAAACGTGAAAATTAAAAATTCACATTGTCGGATACAGAATATGGCAAGAATCATGAAAAAAGTGGAAAATTAAAAATTCACACTGTATTACCCAGTATATGGCGAGAAATATTGAAAACGTGGAAAATTAAAAAATCACACTGAAGTACCCCTTATATGGCAAGAAAACCTGAAAAACAAGGAAAATTCAAAACTCACACTAAAGGACCCAGAATATGGCGAGAAATCCTAAAAAAAAGATGGAAAATGAGAATAATCACACTATAGAATCCAGATTTGGAAAGAAAAATTGAAAAACGTCGAAAATGAGAAAATCACACTGTAGGACCCAGAATATGCCGAGAAACCCTGAAAACATGGAAAATTAAAAATACACGCTGTAGGACCCAGAATATGGCGAGAAACCCTGAAAAAAGTAGAAAATTACAAACTCACACTGAAGGACCCCAAATATGGCTAGAAAGCTGACAAATGTGGAAAATGAGAAAATCACACTGCAGGACCCAGAAAATGCCAAGAAACCCTGAAAAACGTGAAAATTAAAAATTCACACTGTTGGACACAGAATATGGCGAGAAATACTGAAAAACGTGGAAAATTTAAAATTCACACTGAAGGTCCTGGAATATGTCAAGAAAAGCTGAAAAACGTGGAAATGAGAAAAATCACACTGTAGGACCCATAATATGACGGAAAAACCTGAAAAACGAGGAAAATTAAAAATTAACACTAAAGTGCCTGGCATATGGCGAGAAAACCTAAAAAACGAGGAAAACTCAAAACTCACGCTGTAGGACACAGAATATGTTGAGAAACCCTGAAAAATTAGAAAATTAAAAACTCACACTGAAGAAACCCAAATATGGCGAGAGAACCTGAAAAATGTAGAAAATTAAAAATTCACACTGAAGGACCCAGAACATGGCAATAAAACCTGAAAAACGAGGAAAATTCAAAACTCATTATGTAGGACCCAGAATATGGCAAGAAAACCTGAAAAAGGAAGAAAACTCAAAACTCACACTGTAGAACCCAGAATATGGCGAGAAAACCTGGAAAGGGTGGAAAATGAGAATAATCACACTGTAGGACCGAGATTTGGAAAAAAAAAAAATTGACAAATGTTGAAAATGAGAAAATCACACTGTAGGACCCAGAATATGCTGAGAAACCCTGAAAAACGTGGAAAATTAAAAATACACGATGTAGGACCCAGAATATGGAGAGAAACCCTGAAAAATTAGAAAAGTAAAAAATCATACTGAAGGACCCCAACTATGGCGAGAAAACCTGAAATAGGTGGAAAATGAGAAAATCACACTGTAGGACCCAGAATTACGCAAAAACTTGAAAAACGTGGAAAATGAGAAAATCACACGGCAGGACACAGAATATGCAGAGAAACCCTGAAAAACGTGAAAATCAAAAATTCACACTGTCAGACACAGAATATGGCGAGAAATACTGAAAAACGTGGAAAATTAAAAATACACGCTCTAGGACCCACAATATGGCTAGAAATCCTGAAAAAAGTAGAAAATTACAAACTCACACTGAAGGACCCCAAATATGGCTAGAAAACCTGAAAAATGTGGAAAATTAGAAAATCACACTGCAGGACCCAGAATATGCCGAGAAACCCTGAAAAAAGTGAAAATTAAAAATTCACACTATATTACCCAGAATATGGCGAGAAATACTGAAAAACTTTGAAAATTAAAAATTCACACTGAAGAAACTGCAATATGGCAAAAAAAACCTGGAAAACGTGTAAATGAGAAAATTACTCTGTAGGACACAGAATATGACCAAAAAACCTGAAAAACGTGCAATATTAAAAATTCACAATTAAGGACCCGGAGTATGCCAGAAAACCTGAAAAACGTGGAAAATTAAAAATTAAAAAACTCACACTGAAGGACCCCAAATATGGCGAGAAAACCTGAAAAAAGTAGAAAATTAAAAATTCACACTGAAGAAACTGCAATATGGCAAAAAAAAAAAAAAAAAAAAAAAACCCTGGAAAACGTGGAAATGAGAAAATTACTCTGTAGGACACAGAATATGAAGACAAAACCTGAAAAACGTGCAATATTAATAATTCACAAATAAGGACCCGGAGTATGCCAGAAAACCTGAAAAACGTGGAAAATTAAAAATTCACAGAGAAGGACCTGGAATATGGTGAGAAAAACTGAAAAATTCGAAAATAAAAAACTCACACTGAAGGACCCCAAATATGGCAAGAAAACCTGAAAAAAGTGGAAAATGAGAAAATCACACGGCAGTACCCAGAATATGCAGAGAAACCCTGAAAAACGTGAAAATTAAAAATTCACACTGTTGGACACAGAATATGGCGAGAAATACTGAAAAACGTGGAAAATTAAAAATACACGCTGTAGGACCCAGAATATGGCTAGAAACCCTGAAAAAAGTAGAAAATTACAAACTCACACTGAAGACCCCTAATATGGCGAGAAATTCTGAAAAAGGTGGAAAATGAGAAAATCACTCTGTAGGACCCAGAATTGGGAAAAAACCTGAAAAATGTCGTAAATGAGAAAAATCACACTGTAGGACCCAGAATATGACAAAAAAACCCTGAAAAACGTGGAAAATTAAAAATACACGCTGTAGGACAGAGAATATGCCGAGAAACCCTGAATAACGTGAAAATTAACGATTCACACTGTAAGTCAAAGAATATGGCAAGAAACCATGAAAAAAGTGGAAAATTAAAAATTCACACTGTATTACGCAAAATATGGAAATAATACTGAAAAACGTGAAAATTAAAAATTCACACTGAAGGACCTGGAATATGGCAAGAAAACCTGAAAAACGTGGCAATGAGAAAATCACACTGTAGGTCCCAGAATATGACGAAAAATCCTGAAAAAAGTAGAAAATTAAAAATTCACACTGAAGGACCCAGAATATGGCGAGAAAACCTGAAAAAAGTAGAAAATTAAAAATTCACACTGAAGGACCCCGAATATGGCCAGAAAAACTGAAAAAGGTGGAAAATGACAATAATCACACTGTAGGACCCAGAATTGCGAAAAAAATTGAAAAGCATCGAAAATGAGAAAATCACACTGTAGGACCCATAATGTGCCGAGAAACCCTGAAAATGTGGTAAATTAAAAATACACGGTGTAGGACCCAGAATATGGCGAGAAACCCTGAAAAAGTAGAAAATTAAAAACTCACAGTGAAGAACCCCAAGAATTGCGACAAAACTTGAAAATCGTGGAAAATGAGAAAATCACACTGCTGGACCAAGAATATGCAGATAAACCCTGAAAAACGTGAAAATTAAAAATCCACACTGTCTGACACAGAATATGGCAAGAATCATGAAAAAAGTTGAAAATTAAAAATTCACACTGAAGGACACCTCATATGGCAAGAAAACCTGAAAAAACAAGGAAAATTCAAAACTCACACTATAGGACAGAGAATATGGCGAGAAATCCTGAAAAAGATGGAAAATGAGAATAATCACACTATAGAACCCAAATTTGGAAAAAAAAAATTGAAAAACGTCGAAAATGAGAAAATCACACTGTAGGACCCAGAATATGCCTAGAAACCCTGAAAACGTGGAAAATTAAAAATATACACTGTAGAACCCAGAATATGTCGAGAAACACTGAAAAATTAGAAAAGTAAAAAATCACACGGAAGGACCCCAAATATGGCGAGAAACCCTGAAAAAAGTAGAAAATTAAAATCTCACAGTGAAGTACCCCAAGAATTGCAAAAAAACTTGAAAATCGTGGAAAATGAGAAAATCACACTGCTGGACCCAGAATATGCCGATAAACCCTGAAAAAAGTGAAAATTAAAAATTCACATTGTCGGACACAGAATATGGCAAGAATCATGAAAAAAGTGGAAAATTAAAAATTCACATTGTCGGACACAGAATATGGCAAGAATCATGAAAAAAGTGGAAAATTAAAAATTCACACTGTATTACCCACTCTATGGCAAGAAATATTGAAAACGTGGAAAATTAAAAAATCACACTGAAGTACCCCTTATATGGCAAGAAAACCTGAAAAAGAAGGAAAATTCAAAACTCACACTAAAGGACCCAGAATATGGCGAGAAATCCTAAAAAAAAAAGATGGAAAATGAGAATAATCACACTATAGAATCCAGATTTGGAAAAAAAAATTGAAAAACGTCGAAAATGAGAAAATCACACTGTAGGACCCAGAATATGCCAAGAAACCCTGAAAACATGGAAAATTAAAAATACACGCTGTAGGACCCAGAATATGGCGAGAAACCCTGAAAAAAAGTAGAAAATTACAAACTCACACTGAAGGACCCCAAATATGGCTAGAAAACCTGAAAAATGTGGAAAATGAGAAAATCACACTGCAGGACCCAGAAAATGCCAAGAAACCCTGAAAAACGTGAAAATTAAAAATTCACACTGTTGGACACAGAATATGGCGAGAAATACTGAAAAACGTGGAAAATTTAAAATTCACACCGAAGGTCCTGGAATATGTCAAGAAAAGCTGAAAAACGTGGAAATGAGAAAAATCACACTGTAGGACCCATAATATGATGGAAAAACCTGAAAAACGAGGAAAATTAAAAATTAACACTAAAGTGCCTGGCATATGGCGAGAAAACCTAAAAAACGAGGAAAACTCAAAACTCATGCTGTAGGACACAGAATATGTCGAGAAACCCTGAAAAATTAGAAAATTAAAAACTCACACTGAAGAAACCCAAATATGGCGAGAGAACATGAAAAATGTAGAAAATTAAAAATTCACACTGAAGGACCCAGAACATGGCAATAAAACCTGAAAAACGAGGAAAAATCAAAACTCACTATGTAGGACCCAGAATATGGCAAGAAAACCTGAAAAAGGAGGAAAACTCAAAACTCACACTATAGAACCCAGAATATGGCGAGAAAACCTGAAAAAGGTGGAAAATGAGAATAATCACACTCTAGGACCGAGATTTGGAAAAAAAAAAATTGACAAACGTTGAAAATGAGAAAATCACACTGTAGGACCCAGAATATCCTGAGAAACCCTGAAAAACGTGGAAAATTAAAAATACATGCTGTAGAACCCAGAATATGGCTAGAAATACTGAAAAACGTGGAAAATTAAAAATTCACACTGTATTACCCAGAATATGGTATGAAATACTGAAAAACCTGAAAAATTATAAATTCACAATGAAGGTCCTGGAATATGGCAAGAAAACCTGAAAAACGTGGAAGTGAGAAAATTACACAGTAGGACCCATAATATTACGAAAAAAATTGAAAAACGTCGAAAAATAAAAATTCACACTGAAGGACCCCAAATATGGCAAGAAAACCTGAAAAACGAGGAAAATTAAAAACCTGAAAAAGGTTGAAAATGAGAAAATCACACTGTGGGACCCAGAATATGGCGAGAAACCCTGAAAAAGTAGAAATTAAAAAACTCACACTGAAAGACCACGAATATGGCGAGAAAACCTGAAAAACGTGGAAGTGAGAAAATTACACAGTAGGACCCATAATATTACGAAAAAAATTGAAAAACGTCGAAAAATAAAAATTCACACTGAAGGACCCCAAATATGGCAAGAAAACCTGAAAAACGAGGAAAATTAAAAACCTGAAAAAGGTTGAAAATGAGAAAATCACACTGTGGGACCCAGAATATGGCGAGAAACCCTGAAAAAGTAGAAATTAAAAAACTCACACTGAAAGACCACGAATATGGCGAGAAAACCTGAAAAACGTGGAAATGAGAAAATCACACTGTAGAACCAGAATATGACGAAGAAACCTGAAAAACTGGAAAATTAAAAATTCACACTGAATGACCCGGATATAGAGAGCAAAACTGAAAAACGAGGAAAAATGAAATCGTACACTGAAGGACCCAGAATATGACGAGAAAACCTGAAAAACCTGGAAAATTAAATATTCACACTGTAGGACCCAGAATATGGCGAGAAACACTGAAAAATATTGAAAATTAAAAATTCACACTATAGGACCAGAATATGGCAAGAAACCTTGAAAAACGTGGAAAATTAAAAATTCACACTGTATTACCCAGAATATGGCTAGAAATACTGAAAAACGTGGAAAATTAAAAATTCACACTGAAGGACCTGGAATATGGTAGGAAAATCTGAAAAACGTGGAAATGAGAAAATCACACTGTAGGACCAAGGATATGACAAAAAAAAAAAAAAACCTGAAAAACGTGGAAAATTAAAAATTCACAATGAAGGACTCCGACTATGGCAAGAAAACCTGAAAAAGGTTGAAAATGAGAATAATCACACTTTAGGACCCAGAAATGCTAAAAAAAAAACTTGAAAATCTTCGAAAATGAGAAAATCACACTCTAGGACCCAGAATTTGCCGAGAAACCCTGAAATAAGTACAAAAATAAAAACTCTCACTGAAGGACCTGGAATATGTCGAGAAAACCTGAAAAAGGTGGAAAATGAGAAAATTACATGGTAAGACCCAGAAATGTGAAAAAACTCGGAAAAAGTGGAAAATGTGAAAATCACACTGTAGGACCCAGAATGTGCCTAGAAACACTGAAAAACATGAAAAATTAAAAATACACGCATTAGGACCCAGAATATGTTGAGAAACCCTGAAAAATTAGAAAATTAAAAACCCACACTGAAGGATCCCGAATATGATGAAAAAACCTGAAAAACGTGGAAATGAGAAAATCACACTGTAGGACCGAGAATATGACGAAAAAACTTGAAAAACGTGGAAAATTAAAAATTCACACTGAAGGACCCGTATATGGCGAGAAAACCTGAAAAAAGTAGAAAATTAAAAATTCACACTGAAGGACCCCGAATATGGGGAGAAAACCTGAAAAAGGTGGAAAATGAGAATAATCACACTGTAGGATCAAGAATTGAGAAAAAACATGAAAAAAGTCAAAAATGGGAAAATCACACTGTAGGATCAAGAATATGCCAAGAGCTTTTCCGATCAGAGGAGCGCCCGAGCAGCTGGGGCGCAGGGTCGACTGACACTCGCCAGCTACCCACAACACCCGCCACAGGATCTTAAGACTTCTGGTGAGTGGAGCACAGCTTCTGCTCCAATCCAATTGCGCGGGACCTGAGACTGCATTAGTTAGGGAAGCAGAAACCGGCCTGAGTAGGGCCACAGGCCTCATCCGGCCGGATCAGCGCCGGGGGTAGCGGGAGCGCAGGGTTGCCTGACACCCGCCAGCTACCCACGACCCCCGCCGCAGGATTTTGGGACTGCAGGTGAGTGGAACACAGCTTCTGCTCCAGTCCAATCACGCGGGACCTGAGACTGCTCTGGTTGGGGAGAGAGAAATCCGGCCTACATAGGGCCACAACCCTCTTCCGGTCAGAGGAGCGCCGGAGCAGCTGGGGCGCAGGGTCGACTGACACTCGCCAGCTACCCACAACACCCGCCACAGGATCTTAAGACTTCTGGTGAGTGGAGCACAGCTTCTGCTCCAATCCAAGTGCTCGGGACCGGAGACTGCATTAGTTAGGGAAGCAGAAACCGGCCTGAGTAGGGCCACAGGCCTCATCCGGCCGGATCAGCGCGGGGGTAGCGGGAGCGCAGGGTTGCCTGACACCCGCCAGCTACCCACGACCCCCGCCGCAGGATTTTGGGACTGCTGGTGAGTGGAACACAGCTTCTGCTCCAGTCCAATCACGCGGGACCTGAGACTGCTCTGGTTGGGGAGAGAGAAATCTGGCCTACATAGGGCCACAACCCTCTTCCGGTCAGAAAAGCACCGGGGCAGCTGGGGCGCAGGGTCGGCTGACACTCGACAGCTACCCACAACACCCGCCACAGGATCTTAAGATTTCTGGTGAGTGGAGCACAGCTTCTGCTCCAATCCAATTGTGGGGGACCTGAGACTGCATTAGTTAGGGAAGCAAAAACCGGCCTGAGTAGGGCCACAGGCCTCATCCGGCCGGATCAGCGCCGGGGTAGCGGGAGAGAAGGGTTGCCTGACACCCGCCAGCTACCCACGACCCCCGCCGCAGGATTTTGGGACTGCTGGTGAGTGGAACACAGCTTCTGCTCCAATCTTTAAACAGTGACAACGATAACAACTAACCCCAGAGATTACCAGATGGCGAAAGGTAAACGTAATAATCTTACTAACAGAAACCAAGACCACTCACCATCATCAGAACCCAGCACCCCCACTTCGCCCAGTCCAGGGCACCCCAACACACCGGAAAAGCTAGACACGGATTTAAAAGCATATCTCCTGATGATGATAGAGGACTTCAAGAAGGACTTTAATAACACACTTAAAGAAATGCAGAACACTGCTAAACAGGCAGAAGACAATAAAGAGGAAGCACAAAAATCCCTTAAAGAATTGCAGGAGACCACTGCTAAAGAGTTACAAATCCTTAAAGAAAAACAGGATAACATAATCAAACAGGTAGAAGTCCTTACAGAAAAACAGGAAAACACATCCAAACAGATGATGGAAATGAACAAAACCATACTAGACCTAAAAAGGGAAGTAGACACAATAAAGAAAACCCAAAATGAGGCAACACTGGAGATAGAAACCCTAGGAAAGAAATCTGGAACCATAGATACGAGCATCAGCAACAGAATAAAGAGATGGAAGAGAGAATCTCAGGTGCAGAAGATTCCATAGAGAACATCGGCACAACAATCAAGGAAAATGTAAAATGCAAAAAGATCCTAACTCAAAACATCCAAGAAATACAGGACGCAATGAGAAGACCAAACCTACGGATAATAGGAGTGGATGAGAATGAAGATTTTCAACTCAAAGGACCAGCAAACATCTTCAACAAAATTATAGAAGAAAACTTCCCAAATCTAAAGAAAGAGATGCCCATGAACATACAAGAAGCCTACAGAACTCCAAATAGACTGGACCAGAAAAGAAATACCTCCCGACACATTATAATCAGAACAACAAATGCTCTAAATAAAGATAGAATACTAAAAGCAGTAAGAGAAAAAGGCCAAGTAACATATAAAGGCAAGCCTATCAGAATTACACCAGATTTTTCACCAGAGACTATGAAAGCCAGAAGATCCTGGACGGATATTATACAGACACTAAAAGAACACAAATTCCAGCCCAGGCTACTATACCCAGCCAAACTCTCAATTAACATAGATGGAGAAACCAAAGTATTCCACGACAAAACCAAATTCACACATTAACTCTCCACGAATCCAGCCCTTCAAAGGATAATAACAGAAAAAAACCAATACAAGGACAGGAACCACGCCCTAGAAACAACAAGAAGGTAATCCCTCAACAAACCTAAAAGAAGACAGCCACAAGAACAAAATGCCAACTTTAACAACAATAATAACAGGAAACAACAATTACTTTTCCTTAATATCTCTTAATATCAATGGACTCAACTCCCCGATAAAAAGACATAGACTAACAAACTGGCTACACAAACAAGACCCAACATTTTGCTGTTTACAGGAAACTCATCTCAGAGAAAAGGATAGACACTACCTCAGAATGAACGGCTGGAAAACAATTTTCCAAGCAAATGGCATGAAGAAACAAGCTGGAGTAGCCATTCTAATATCTGATAAGATTGACTTCCAACCCAAAGTCATTAAAAAAGACAGGGAGGGACACTTCATACTCATCAAAGGTAAAATCCTCCAAGAGGAACTATCAATCCTGAATATCTATGCTCCAAATACAAAGGCAGCCACATTCATTAAAGAAACTTTAGTAAATCTCAAAGCACACATTGCACCTCATACAATAATAGTGGGAGACTTCAACACACCACTTTCACCAATGGACAGATCATGGAAACAGAAACTAAACAGGGACACAGTGAAACTAACAGAAATTATGAATCAAATGGATCTGGCAGATATCTACAGAACATTCTATCCCAAAACAAAAGGATATACCTTCTTCTCAGCACCTCATGGTACCTTCTCCAAAACTGACCACATAATTGGTCACAAAGCAGGCCTCAGCAGATACAAAAATATTGAAATTGTCCCATGCATCCTATCAGATCACCATGGACTAAGGCTGATCTTCAATAACAAAATAAATAATAGAAAGCCAACCTTCACGTGGAAACTGAACAACACTCTTCTCAATGATACCTTGGTCAAGGAAGGAATAAAGAAAGAAATTAAGGACTTTTTAGAGTTCAATGAAAATGAAGCCACAACATACCCAAACTTATGGGACGCAATGAAAGCATTTCTAAGAGGAAAACTCATAGCTCTGAGTGCCTCCAAAAGGAAACTAGAGAGAGCACACATTAGCAGCTTGACAACACACCTAAAAGCACTAGAACAAAAGGAAGCAAATTCACCCAAGAGGAGTAGACGGCAGGAAATAATCAAACTCAGGGGTGAAATCAACCAAGTGGAAATAAGAAAAACTATTCAAAGAATCAACCAATCAAGGAGCTGGTTCTTTGAGAAAATCAACAAGATAGATAAACCCTTAGCCAGACTCACTAGAGGGCACAGGGAAAGCATCCTAATTAACAAAATCAGAAATGAAAAAGGAGACATAACAACAGATCCTGAAGACATCCAAAACACCATCAGATCCTTCTACCAAAGGCTATACTCAACAAAACTCGAGAACCTGGATGAAATGGAGAAGTTCCTAGACAGATACCAGGTACCAAAGTTGAATCAAGATCAGGTTAATGATCTAAACAGCCCTATATCCCCCAAAGAAATAGAAGCAGTCATTAATAGTCTCCCAACTAAAAAAAGCCCAGGACCAGATGGGTTTAGTGCAGAGTTCTATCAGACCTTCAAAGAAGATCTAATCCCAGTTCTTCACAAACTATTCCACAAAATAGAAACAGAAGGTACTCTACCCAACTCCTTCTATGAAGCCACAATTACTCTGATACCTAAACCACAAAAAGACCCAACAAAGATAGAAAACTTCAGACCAATATCCCTTATGAATATTGATGCAAAAATCCTCAATAAAGTTCTTGCTAACCGAATCCAAGAACACATCAAAACAATCATCCATCCTGACCAAGTAGGTTTCATCCCAGGGATGCAGGGATGGTTCAATATACGGAAATCCATCAACGTAATCCACTATATAAACAAACTCAAAGACAAAAACCACATGGTCATCTCGTTAGATGCGGAAAAAGCATTTGACAAGATCCAACACCCATTCATGATAAAAGTCTTGGAAAGATCAGGAATTCAAGGCCCATACCTAAACATGATAAAAGCAATCTACAGCAAACCAGTAGCCAACATCAAAGTAAATGGTGAGAAGCTTGAAGCAATCCCTCTAAAATCAGGGACTAGACAAGGCTGTCCACTTTCTCCATACCTATTCAACATTGTACTTGAAGTCCTAGCCAGAGCAATTCGACAACAAAAGGAGATCAAAGGGATACAAATTGGAAAAGATGAAGTCAAAATATCACTCTTTGCAGATGATATGATAGTATATATGTGACCCTAAAAATTCCACCAGAGAACTCCTAAGCCTGATAAACAGCTTCGGTGAAGTAGCTGGATATAAAATTAACTCAAACAAATCAATGGCCTTTCTCTACACAAAGAATAAACAGGCTGAGAAAGAAATTAGGGAAACAACACCCTTCTCAATAGTCACAAATAATATAAAATATCTTGGCGTGACTCTAACTAAGGAAGTGAAAGATCTGTATAATAAAAACTTCAAGTCTCTGAAGAAAGAAATTCTAGAAGATCTCAGAAGATGGAAAGATCTCCCATGCTCATGGATTGGCAGGATCAACATTGTAAAAATGGCTATCTTGCCAAAAGCAATCTACAGATTCAATGCAATCCCCATCAAAATTCCAAATCAATTCTTCAACGAATTAGAAAGTGCAATCTGCAAATTCATTTGGAACAACAAAAAACCTAGGATAGCAAAAACTCTTCTCAAGGATAAAAGAACCTCTGGTGGAATCACCATGCCGGACCTAAAGCTCTACTACAGAGCAATTGTGATAAAAACTGCATGGTACTGGTATAGTGACAGACAAATAGACCAATGGAATAGAATTGAAGACCCAGAAATGAACCGACACACCTACGGTCACTTGATCTTCGACAAGGGAGCTAAAAACATCCAGTGGAAGAAAGACAGCATTTTCAACAAATGGTGCTGGCACAACTGGTTGTTAACATGTAGAAGAATGCGAATCGATCCATTCCTATCTCCTTGTACTAAGGTCAAGTCTAAGTGGATCAAGGAACTTCACATAAAACCAGAGACACTGAAACTTATAGAGGAGAAAGTGGGGAAAAGCCTTGAAGATATGGGCACAGGGGAAAAATTCCTGAATAGAACAGTAATGGCTTGTGCTGTAAGATCGAGAATTGACAAGTGGGACCTCATGAAACTACAAAGCTTCTGCAAGGCTAAAGACACCATCAATAAGACAAAAAAACCACCAACAGATTGGGAAAGGCTCTTCACCTATCCTAAATCAGATAAGGGACTAATATCCAATATATATAAAGAACTCAAGAAGGTGGACTCCAGAAAGTCAAATAACCCCATTAAAAAATGGGGCTCAGAACTGAACAAAGAATTCTCACCTGAGGAATACCGAATGGCAGAGAAACACCTGAAAAAATGTTCAACATCCTTAATCATCAGGGAAATGCAAATCAAAACAACCCTGAGATTCCACCTCACACCAGTCAGAATGGCTAAGATCAAAAATTCAGGTGACAGCAGATGCTGGCGAGGATGTGGAGAAAGAGGAACACTCCTCCATTGTTGGTGGGATTGCAAGCTTGTACAACCACTCTGGAAATCAGTCTGGGGGTTCCTCAGAAAATTGGACATAGTACTACCGGAGGATCCAGCAATACCTCTCCTGGGCATATATCCAGAAGATGTCCCAACCGGTAAAAAGGACACATGCTCCACTATGTTCATAGCAGCCCTATTTATAATAGCCAGAAGCTGGAAAGAACCCAGATGTCCCTCAACAGAGGAATGGATACAGAAATTATGGTACATTTACACAATGGAGTACTACTCAGCTATTAAAAAGAATGAATTTATGAAATTCCTAGCCAAATGGATGGACCTGGAGGGCATCATCTTGAGTGAAGTAACACAATCACAAAAGAACTCACACAATATGTATTCACTGATAAGTGGATATTAGCCCAAAACTTAGGATACCCAAGATATAAGATACAATTTGATAAACGCATGAAACTCAAGAAGAATGAAGACCAAAGTGTGGACACTGTGCACCTTCTTAAAATTGGGAACAAAACACCCAGGGAAGGAGTTACAGAGACAAAGTTCATAGCTGTGATGAAAGGATGGCCCATTTAGAGACTGCCGTATCCAGGGATCCATCCCATAATCAGCTTCTAAACGCTGACACCATTGCATACACTAGCAAGATTTTGCTGAAAGGACCCAAATATAGCTGTCTCTTGTGAGACGATGCCGGGGCCTAGCAAACACAGGAGTGGATGTTCACAGTCAGCTATTGGGTGTATCACAGGGCTCCCAATGGAGAAGCTAGAGAAAGTACCCAAGGAGCTAAAGGGATCTGCAACCCTATTGTTGGAACAACATGATGTACTAACCAGAACCCCGGAGCTCTTGTCTCTAGCTGCATATGTATCGAAAGATGGCCTAGTCGGCCATCAATGGAAAGAGAGGCCCATTGGACTTGCAAACTTTATATGCCCCAATATAGGGGAATGCCAGGGCCAAAAGAATGGGAATGGGTGGGTAGGGAAGTGGGGGGCGCTATGGGGGACTTTTGGGATAGCATTGGAAATGTAATTGAGGAAAATATGTAATAAAAATATTAAAAATCAAAAAAAAAGAATATGCCGAGAAACACTGAAAAACGTGGAAAATTATTAATACACACTGTAGGACCCAGAATATGGTGAGAAACCCTGAAAAAAGTAGAAAATTAAAAACTCACACTGGAGGATCCCAAATATGGTAAGAAAAACTGAAAAGAGTAGAAAATTAAAAATTCACACTGAAGAACCCCGAATATGGCGAGAAAACCTGAAAAAAGTAGAAAATTAAAAACTTACACTGTCAGACCCAGAATATGGCAAGAAACCCTGAAAAAAGTAGAAAATTAAAAAGTCACAGTGAAGGACCCCAAATATGGCGAGAAAACCTGAAAAAGGTGGAAAATGAGAAAATCACACTGTAAGACTCAGAATTATGAAAAAACTTGAAAAACGTGGAAAAAGAGAAAATCACACTGCAGGACACAGAATATGCCGAGAAACCCTGAAAAACATGAAAATTAAAAATTCTACCTGTCGGACCCAGATTATGGCGAGAAACCAAAAAACAAGTGGAAAATTAAAATTTCACACTGTATTACCCAGAATATGCCAAGAAATACTGAAAAACGTGGAAAATTAAAATTCACATAGAAGGACCTGGAATATGGCAAGAAAACCTGAAATAGGTGGAAAATGAGAATAATCACACTGTAGGACCCAGAATATGCCAAGAAACCCTGGAAAACATGGAAAATTAAAAATTCACACTGAAGGACCTTGAATATGGAGAGAAAACCTGAAACACGAGGAAAATTAAAAACTCACACTGAAGGACCCAGAATATGGCAAGAAAACCTGAGAAACGTGGAAATGAGAAAATCACACTGTGGGACCCAGAATATGGTGGGAAAACCAGAAAAACGTGAAAAATTTAAATTTCATACTGTAGGATGCAGAATATGTTGAAAAACACTGAAAAAAGCAAAAAATTTAAATCTCACACAGAAGGACCCCAAATATGGGGAGAAAATCTGATAAAGGTGGAAAATGAGAAAATCACACTGTAGGACCCAGAATTGCGAAAAAACATGAAAAACGACGAAAATGAGAAAATCATACTGTAGGACCCAGCATATGCAGAGAAACCCTGAAAATCGTGCAAAATTAAACATACACGCGGTAGGACCCTGAATATGGCAACAAACCCTGAAAAAGTAGAAAATTAAAAACTCACACTGAAGGACCCAGAATATGGTGAGAAAAACTGAAAAAGGTTGAAAATGAGAAAATCACACTGTAGGACCCAGTATATGACGAAAAAAACTTAAAAACGATTAAAATTAATAATTCACACTGTAGGACCCCAAATATGGCGAGAAAACCTGAAAAAGTTGGAAAATGAGAAAATCACACCTTAGGACACAGAATTGTGAAAAAACTTGAAATAAGGGGAAAATGAGAAAATCACACTGTAGGACCCAGAATATGACCAGAAACCCTGAAAAACATCGAAAATTAAAAATACACGCTGTAGGACCCAGAATATGGCAAGAAACCCTGAAAAAAGTAGATAATTAAAAACTCACACTGAAGGACACAGAATATGGCGAGAAACACTGAAAAATTAGAAAGATAAAAAATCACACTGAAGGACCCTAAATATGGCGAGAAAACCTTAAAAAGTTGTAAAATGAGAAAATCCCACTGTAGGACTCAGAATTACGAAAAAAACTCGAAAAACGTGGAAAAAGAGAAAATCACTCTGCAGGACCCAGAATATGCCAAGAAACCCTGAAAATCGTGAAAATTAAAAATTCACACTGTCGGACACAGAATATGGCGAGAAACCATGAAAAAATTTGAAAATTAAAAGTTCACACTGTATTACCCAGAATATGGCGAGAAATACTGAAACACGAGGAAAATTAAAAATTCACACTGGAGGTCCCGGAATATGGCAAGGAAACCTGAAAAACATGGAAATGAGAAAATCACACTGCAGAACACAGATAATGCCAAGAAACCCTGAAAAACGTGGATAATTAAAAATTCACACTGAAGGTCCCAGAATATGGCAGGGAAACCTGAAAAACGTGGAAATGAGAAAATCTCAGTGTAGGACCCAGAATATGACGAAAAAAAACCTGAAAAACGTGGAAAATTAAAAATTCACACAGAAGGACCTACAATATGGTGAGAAAACCTGAAAAACAAGGAAAATTTAAAAATCACAATGAAGGACCCAGAATATGGAGAGAAAACCTGAAAAAACTAGAAAATTGAATATTCACACTGAAGGACCCCGAATATGGCAAGAAAACCTGAAAAAGGTGGAAAATGAGAAAATCACACTGCAGGACCCAGAATATGCCCAGAAACCATGAAAAATGTGGAAAATTAAAAATTCACACTGTAGGATCCATAATATGGCGAGAAAAACTGAAAAACGTGGAAAATTAAAAATTCACACTGAAGGAAAACCTGAAAAACGAGGAAAATTCAAAACACACACTGTAGGAACCAGAATATGTCGAGAAAACCTGAAAAAGGTGGAAAATGAGAAAATCACACTGTAGGACGCAGAATATGAAGAAAAAACTTGAAAAACGTGGAAAATTAAAAATACACGATGTAGGACACAGAATATGTCGAGAAACCCTGAAAAATTAGAAAATTAAATCCTCACACTTAGGGACCCCAAATATGGCGAGAGAACCTGAAAAAAGTAGAAAATTAAAAATTCACACTGAAGGACCCAGAATTGCGAAAAAACTTGAAAAACGTGGAAAATGAGAAAATCACACTGTAGGACCAAGAATATGCCGAGAAACCCTGAAAACGTGGAAAATTAAAAATACACGCTGTAGGACCCAGAATATGGCGAGAAACCCTGAAAAAAGTAGAAAATTACAAATTCACACTGAAGGACCCCAAATATGGCTAGAAAACCTGAAAAAGTTGGAAAATGAGAAAATCACACTGCAGGACCCAGAATATGCCGAGAAACTCTGAAAAACGTGAAAATTAAAAATTCACACTCTTGGACACAGAATATGGCAAGAAATACTGAAAATCGTGGAAATGAGAAAATCACACTGTAGGACCCAGAATATGACGGAAAAACCTGAAAATGGTGGAAAATGAGAATAATCACACTGTAGGACCCAGATTTGGAAAAAAAAATTGAAAAACGTCGAAAATGAGAAAATAACTCTGTAGGACCCAGAATATGTCGAGAAACTCTGAAAAACGTGAAAATTAAAAATTCACACTCTCGGACACAGAATATGGCGAGAAATACTGAAAAACATGGAAAATTAAAAATTCACACTGAAGGACCTGGAATATGTCAACAAAACCTGAAAACGTGGAAATGAGAAAATCACACTGTAGGACCCAGAATATGGCAAGAAACCCTGAAAATTTAGAAAAGTAAAAAATCAATGAAGGACCCCAATTATGGCGATAAAACCTGAAAAAGGTGGAAAATGAGAAAAAACTCACTGTAGGACCCAGAATTATGAAAAAACTTGAAAAAGGTGGAAAATGTTAAAATCACACTGTAGGACCCAGAATATGTCGAGAAACCCTGAAAACGTGGAAAATTAAAAATACACGCTGTAGGACACAGAATATGGTGAGAAACCCTGAAAAAAGAAGAAAATTAAAACCTCACACTGAAGGACCCCAAATATGGCGATTAAACCTGAAAAAGGTGGAAAATGAGAAAATCACACTGTAGGACCCAGAATTATGAAAAAACTTGAAAAACGTGGAAAATGTGAAAATCACACTGTAGGACAGAGAATATGCGGAGAAACCCTGAAAACGTGGAAAATTAAAAATACACACTGTAGAACCCAGAGAATATGGCGAGAAAACCTGAGAAAAGTAGAAAACTACATACTCACACTGAAGGACTCCAAATTCGATAGAAAACCTGATAAAGGTGGAAAATGAGAAAATCACACTGTAGCACCCAGAATTACAAAAAAAAAAAAAAAAAAAAAAAAAGTGAAAAACGTGGAAAATGAGAAAATCACACTGCAGAACACAGATAATGCTGAGAAACCCTGAAAAACGTGGAAATGAGAAAATCACACTGTAGGACCCAGAATTGGGAAAAAACTTAAAAAACTTGTAAAATGAGAAAATCACACTGTAGGTCCCAAAATATGGTGAGAAACCCCGAAAAACATGCAAAATTAAAAATAAACGCTGTAGGACCCAGAATAAGGCAAGAAACCCTGTAAAAAGTAGATAATTAAAAACTCACACTGAAAGACCTGGAATATGGCGACAAAACCAGAAAAACATGGAAAATTAATAACTCACACTCAAGGATTTGGAATATAGGGAGAAAACCTTAAAAATGTGGAAAATTGGGGCTGGTGAGATGGCTCAGTGGGTAAGAGCACCCGACTGCTCTTCCGAAGGTCAGGAGTTCAAATCCCAGCAACCACATGGTGGCTCACAACCATCCGTAACGAGATCTAGCGCTCTCTTCTGGAGTGTCTGAGGACAGCTACAGTGTACTTAGATATAATAATAAATAAATAAATCTTTAAAAAAATGTGGAAAATTATCAACTCACTCAGAAAGACCTGGAATATGGCCAGAAAACCTGAAAAACGTGGAAGGACATAGAATATGGGGAGAAATCTTGAAAAAGGTAGAAAATTAAAAATTCACACTGTAGGACCCAAAATATGTTGAGAAACCCTGAAAAACGTGGAAAATTAAAAACTCACACTGAAGGACCTTGAATATGATGACAAACCCTGAAAAAAGTGGAAAATTAAAAATTCCCACTTAAGGATATAGAATATGGCAAGAAACCCTGAAAAAGGTGGAAAAACAGAAATTCCCACTGTAGGACCCAAAATTGCGAAAATAACTTGAAAAGGGGGGAAAATGAGAAAAACATACTGTAAGACCCAGAATATGCGAGAAAACCCTGAAAAACGTGAAAAGTAAAAATTCACAAGGTCAGACCTAGAACATGAAGATAAACCATGAAAAAAGTGGAAAATTAAAAATTCACACTGTGTTACCCAGAATATGGGAGAAACACTGAAAAATGTGGAAAATTAAAAATTTACACTGAAGGATCTGGAATATGGCACAAAAACCTGAAAAACTTGGAAATGAGAAAATCACACTGTAGGACCCAGAATATGATGAAAACACCTGAAAAACGTGGAAAATTAAAAATTCACACTGAAGGACCCGGAATATGGCTACAAAACCAGAAAAAAAGGAAAATAAAAACTCACACTGAAGGACCCAGAATATGGCGAGATAACCTGAAAAAAGTAGAAAATTAAAAATTCACACTGAAAGACCCCGAATATGGCGAGAAAACCTGAAAGGTGGAAAATGAGAATAATCACACTGTAGGACCCAGAATTGCGAAAAAACATGAAAAATATCGAAAATGAGAAAATCACACTGTAGGACCCAGAATATGCCGAGAAACCATGAAAAACGTGGAAAATTAAAAACACACACTATAGGACCCAGAATATGGCCAGAAACCCTGAAAAAGTACAAAATTAAAAACTCACACTGAAGGACCCCAAATATTGCGATTAAACCTGAAAAAAGTGGAAAATGAGAAAAATCACACTGTATTACCCAGAATATGGCAAGAAATACTGAAAAACCTGGAAAATTAAAAATTCACACTGAAGGATGTGGAATATGGCAAGAAAACCTGAAAAACATGGAAATGAGAAAATCACACTGTAAGACCCAGAATATAACGAAAAATCCTGAAAAACGTGGAAAATAAAAAATTCACACTGAAGGACCTGGAATATGTCTAGAAACCCTGAAAAACGTGAAAATTAAAAATTCACACTGAAGGACCCGGAATATGTCGAGAAAACCTGAAAAACAAGGAAAATTAAAACCTCACACTGAAGGATCCCGAATATGGCGAGAAAACCTGAAAAAGTTTAAAAATGATAATAATCACACTGTAGGACCCAGAATTGCGAAAAAATTTGTAAAAATTCCTAAATGAGAAAATCACACTGTAGGACCCAGAATATGGAGAGAAACCCTGAAAAAAGTAGAAAATTAAAAACTCACACTGAAGGACCCCGAATATGGAGAGAAAACCTGAAAAAGGTGGAAAATGAGATAATCACAGTGTAGAACCAAGAATATGCCACGAAACCCTGAAAAACGTGGAAAATTAAAAATATACACAATAGGACCCAGAATATGGCGAGAAAACCTGAAAAAATTAGAAAATTAAAAACTCACACTGAAGGACCCAAAATATGGCGAGGATCCCTGAAAGGTGGAAAATGAGAAATCACAGTGATTAACGAAAAAACTTGAAAAACGTCGAAAATGAGAAAATCACAGTGGAGGACCCAGAATATGCCTAGAAACACTGAATACATGAAAATTAAAAATTCACACTGTATTTCCCAGAATATGGCAAGAAATACTAAAAAACGTGGAAAAGTAAAAATTCACACTGAAGGACCTGGAATTTGGCAAGAAAACCAGAAAAACAAGGAAAATTAAAAATTCACACTGAAGGACCCAGAATATGGCGAAAAAACCTGAAAAAAGTAGAAAATTAAAAGCTCACACTGAAGGACCCCAAATATGGCGAAAAAAACCTGAAAAAGGTGGAAAATGAGAAAACCACACTGTAGGACCTAGTATTACGAAAAAACTTGAAAAACTAGGAAATTAGAAACTCACACTGAAGGACCCCGAATATGGCGAGAAAACCTGAAAAAGGTGGAAAATGAGAAAATCACACTGTAGGAACCAAAATTGCGAAAAAACTTGAAAACCATCGAAAATAAAAAAAAAAATCACACTGTAGGACCCAGAATATGCCGAGAAACCCTTGAAAAACTTGGAAAAATAAAATACACGCTGTAGGAACCAGAATATATTGAGAAACCCTGAAAAAGTAGAAAATCAAAAACTCAAACTGAAGGACCCCGAATACGGGGAGAAATCCTGAAAAACGTGGAAATGAGAAAATCACACTCTAGGACCAAGAATATGACGAAAAAAACTGAAAAACGAGGAAAATTAAAAATTCACACTGAAGGACAGGGAATATGGCAAGAAAACCTGAAAAACGAGGAAAATTAAAAACACAAACTGAAGGACCTGGAATATGCTGAGAAAACATGAAAAACATGGAAAATTAAATATTCACACTGAAGGACCCGGAATATGGCGAGAAAACCTGAAAAAGGTGGAAAATGAGAAAATCACACTGTAGGACCAGAATTGCAAAACAAAAAACTTGAAAAATGTCAAAAATGAGAAAATCACACTGTAGGACCCAGAATATGCCGAGTAACCCTGAAAACCGTGGAAAATTAAAAATACATGCTGTAGGACCCAGAATATGGCGAGAAACCCTGAAAAAAGTAGAAAATTACAAACTCACACTGAAGGACCCCAAATATGGCGAGAAAACCTGAAAAAGGTGGAAATTGAGAAAATCACACTGTAGGACCCAGAATTACGAAAAAAACTTTAAAAACGTGGAAAATGAGAAAATCACTCTTCAGGACCCAAAATATGCCAAGAAACCGTGAAAAACGTGAAAATTAAAAATTCACACTGTCAGACCCACATTATGGCAAGAAACCTTGAAAAAATTGGACAATAAAAATTCACACTGTATTACCCAGAATACGGCCAGCAACCCTGAAAAAAGTAGATAACTATAAACTCACACTGATGGACGAGGATATGGCTAGAAAACCTGAAAAAGGTGGAAAATGAGAAAATCACACTGCAGGACCCAGAATATGCTGAGAATCCCTGAAAATCGTGGAAAATTAAAAATTCACACTGAAGGACCCGGAATTTGGCGAGAAAACCTGAAAAACGAGGAAAATTAAAAATTCACACTGTATTACCCAAAATATGGGGAGAAATACTGAAAAACGTGGAAAATTAAAAATTCACACTGCAGGACCTGGAATATGGCAAGAAATCCTGAAAAATTTGGAAACGAGAATATCACATTGTAGGACCCAGAATATGATGAAAAAACCTGAAAAACGTGGAAA
>NW_028227994.1:0-20549 GCF_978045245.1 Mus caroli | reverse complement strand
CTCATTTTCCACCTTTCAGGTTTTCTCGCCATATTCGGGGTCTTTCAGTGTGAATTTTTAATTTTCTACTTTTTTCAGGTTATCTCGCCATATTCTGGGTCCTTCAGTGTGAGTTTTTATTTTCCTTTTTTTCTGGTTTTGTAGCCATATTCCGGGTCCTTCAGTGTGAATTTTTAATTTTCCACGTTTTTCAGGTGTTTTCATCATATTCTGGGTCCTACAGTGTGATTTTCTCATTTCCAAGTTTTTCAGGTTTTTGTGCCATATTCCAGGTCCTTCAGTGTAAATTTTTAATTTTCCACATTTTTCAGTGTTTCTCCCCATATTCTGGGTAATACAGTGTGAATTTTTAATTTTCCACTTTTTTCATGGTTTCTCTTCATGTTCTAGGTCTGACCTTGTGAATTTTTACTTTTCACGTTTTTCAGGGTTTTCTCGCATATTCTGGGTCTTACAGTATGTTTTTCTCATTTTCCCCCCTTTTCAAGTTATTTTCGCAATTTTGGGTCCTACAGTGGGAATTTCTGTTTTTCCACCTTTTTCAGGGTTTCTTGCCATATTCTATATCCTTAAGTGGGAATTTTTAATTTTCCACTTTTTTCAGGGTTTGTCATCATATTCAAGGTCCTTCAGTGTGAGTTTTTAATTTTCCACGTTTTTCAGGGTTTCTCAACATATTTTGGGTCCTACAGTGTGAATTTTTAATTTTCTACCTTTTTCAAGATTTCTCGCCATATTCTATGTCCTTCCACGTTTTTCAGGTTTTCTGGCCATATTCCAGGTCTTTCTGAGTGAGTTGATAATTTTCCACATTTTTTTTAAAGATTTATTTATTTATTATTATATCTAAGTACACTGTAGCTGTCCTCAGACACTCCAGAAGAGAGCGCCAGATCTCGTTACGGATGGTTGTGAGCCACCATGTGGTTGCTGGGATTTGAACTCCTGACCTTCGGAAGAGCAGTCGGGTGCTCTTACCCACTGAGCCATCTCACCAGCCCCAATTTTCCACATTTTTAAGGTTTTCTCCCTATATTCCAAATCCTTGAGTGTGAGTTATTAATTTTCCATGTTTTTCTGGTTTTGTCGCCATATTCCAGGTCTTTCAGTGTGAGTTTTTAATTATCTACTTTTTACAGGGTTTCTTGCCTTATTCTGGGTCCTACAGCGTTTATTTTTAATTTTGCATGTTTTTCGGGGTTTCTCACCATATTCTGGGACCTACAGTGTGATTTTCTCATTTTACAAGTTTTTCAAGTTTTTTCCCAATTCTGGGTCCTACAGTGTGATTTTCTCATTTCCACGTTTTTCAGGGTTTCTCAGCATTATCTGTGTTCTGCAGTGTGATTTTCTCATTTTCCACCTTTATCAGGTTTTCTACCGAATTTGGAGTCCTTCAGTGTGAGTATGTAGTTTTCTACTTTTCTCAGGTTTTCTCGCCATATTCTCTGGGTTCTACAGTGTGTATTTTTAATTTTCCACGTTTTCAGGGTTTCTCCGCATATTCTCTGTCCTACAGTGTGATTTTCACATTTTCCACGTTTTTCAAGTTTTTTCATAATTCTGGGTCCTACAGTGTGATTTTCTCATTTTCCACCTTTTTCAGGTTTAATCGCCATATTTGGGGTCCTTCAGTGTGAGGTTTTAATTTTCTTCTTTTTTCAGGGTTTCTCACCATATTCTGTGTCCTACAGCGTGTATTTTTAATTTTCCACGTTTTCAGGGTTTCTCGACATATTCTGGGTCCTACAGTGTGATTTTAACATTTTCCACCTTTTTCAAGTTTTTTCATAATTCTGGGTCCTACAGTGAGATTTTTCTCATTTTCCACCTTTTTCAGGTTTTATCGCCATAATTGGGGTCCTTCATTGATTTTTTACTTTTCTAAATTTTCAGGGTTTCTTGCCATATTCTGGGTCCTACAGTGTGATTTTCTCATTTCCACGTTTTCAGGTTTTGTTGACATATTCCAGGTCCTTCAGTGTGAATTTTTAATTTTCCATGTTTTTCAGTATTTCTCGCCATATTCTGTGTCCGAGAGTGTGAATTTTTAATTTTCACGTTTTTCAGAGTTTCTCGACATATTCTGGGTCCTACAGAGTTATTTTCTCATTTTCGACGTTTTTCAAATTTTTTTTCCAAATCTGGGTCTTACAGGGTGATTATTCTCATTTTCCACCATTTTCAGGTTTTTCCGTCATATTCTGGGTCCTACAGTGTGATTTTCTCATTTCCACGATTTTCAGTATTTCTTGCCATATTCTGTGTCCAAGAGTGTGAATTTTTAATTTTCACGTTTTTCAGAGTTTCTCGGCATATTCTGGGTCCTGCAGTGTGATTTTCTCATTTTCCAACTTTTTCAGGTTTTCTAGCCATATTTGGGGTCCTTCAGTGTGAATTTGTAATTTTCTACTTTTTTCAGGTTCTCTCGCCATATTTGGGGTCCCTAAGTGTGAGGATTTAATTTTCTAATTTTTCAGGGTTTCTCGACATATTCTGTGTCCTACATCGTGTATTTTTAATTTTCCACGTTTTTCAAGTTTTTTCTTCATATTCTGTGTCCTACAGTGTGATTTTCTCATTTTCCACCTTTTTCAGGTTTTCTCGCCATATTCTGGTTCCTACAGTGTGTGTTTTGAATTTTCCTCGTTTTTCAGGTTTTCCTTCAGTGTGAATTTTTAATTTTCCACGTTTTTCAGTTTTTCTCGCCATATTATGGATCCTACAGTGTGAATTTTTAATTTTCCACATTTTTCATGGTTTCTGGGCATATTCTGGGTCCTGCAGTGTGATTTTCTCATTTTCCACCTTTTTCAGGTTTTCTTGCCATATTCGGGGTCCTTCAGTATGAATATTCAATTTTCTAGTTTTTTCAGGTTTTCTCTCCATATTCTGGGTCCTTCATTGTGATTTTTAAATTTTCCTTGTTTTTCAGGTTTTCTCACCATATTGTAGGTCCTTCTGTGTGAATTTTTAATTTTCCACGTTTTTCAGGTTTTTTTTCGTCATATTCTGGGTCCTACACTGAGATTTTCTCATTTCCACGTTTTTCAGGTTTCCCTGCCATATTCTGGGACCTTCAGTGTGAATTTTTAATTATCCACATTTTTCAGGGTTTCTTGGCATTATCTGTGTTCTGCAGTGTGATTTTCTCATTTCCACGTTTTCAGGTTTCCTTGCAATATTCCGGGACCTTCAGTGTGAATTTTAATTTTCCTCGTGTTTCAGTATTTCTCGCCATATTCTGGGTAATACAGTGTGAACTTTTAATTTTCAAATTTTTTCATGGTTTCTCGCCATATTCTGTGTCCGACAGTGTGAATTTTTAATTTTCACGATTTTCAGGGTTTCTTGGCATATTCTGGGTCCTGCAGAGTGATTTTCTCTTTTTCCACGTTTTTCGAGTTTTTTTCGTAATTCTGAGTCCTACAGTGGGATTTTCTCATTTTACAACTTTTTAAGGTTTTCTCGCCATATTTAGGGTCCTTCAGTGTGATTTTTTATCTTTCTAATTTTTCAGTGTTTCTCGCCATATTCTGTGTCCTTCAGTGTGAGTTTTTAATTATCTACTTTTTTCAGGGTTTCTTGCCATATTCTGGGTCCTACAGCGTGTATTTTTAATTTTCGATGTTTTTCAGGGTTTCTGGTCATATTCTGGGTCCTACAGTGTGATTTTCTCATTTTCCCCTTATTTCAAGTTTTTTCACAATTCTGTGTCCTAAGGTGTGATTTTCTCATTTTCCAACTTTTTCAGGTTTTCTCGCCATATTTGGGGTCCTACAGTGTGTGTTTTGAATTTTCCTCGTTTTTCAGGTTTTCCTTCAGTGTGAATTTTTAATTTTCCACGTTTTTCAGTTTTTCTCGCCATATTATGGATCCTACAGTGTGAATTTTTAATTTTCCACATTTTTCATGGTTTCTGGGCATATTCTGGGTCCTGCAGTGTGATTTTCTCATTTTCCACCTTTTTCAGGTTTTCTTGCCATATTCGGGGTCCTTCAGTGTGAATATTCAATTTTCTAGTTTTTTCAGGTTTTCTCTCCATATTCTGGGTCCTTCATTGTGATTTTTAAATTTTCCTTGTTTTTCAGGTTTTCTCACCATATTGTAGGTCCTTCTGTGTGAATTTTTAATTTTCCACGTTTTTCAGGTTTTTTTTCGTCATATTCTGGGTCCTACACTGAGATTTTCTCATTTCCACGTTTTTCAGGTTTCCCTGCCATATTCTGGGACCTTCAGTGTGAATTTTTAATTATCCACATTTTTCAGGGTTTCTTGGCATTATCTGTGTTCTGCAGTGTGATTTTCTCATTTCCACGTTTTTCAGGTTTCCTTGCAATATTCCGGGACCTTCAGTGTGAATTTTTAATTTTCCTCGTGTTTCAGTATTTCTCGCCATATTCTGGGTAATACAGTGTGAACTTTTAATTTTCAAATTTTTTCATGGTTTCTCGCCATATTCTGTGTCCGACAGTGTGAATTTTTAATTTTCACGATTTTCAGGGTTTCTTGGCATATTCTGGGTCCTGCAGAGTGATTTTCTCTTTTTCCACGTTTTTCGAGTTTTTTTCGTAATTCTGAGTCCTACAGTGGGATTTTCTCATTTTACAACTTTTTAAGGTTTTCTCGCCATATTTAGGGTCCTTCAGTGTGATTTTTTATCTTTCTAATTTTTCAGTGTTTCTCGCCATATTCTGTGTCCTTCAGTGTGAGTTTTTAATTATCTACTTTTTTCAGGGTTTCTTGCCATATTCTGGGTCCTACAGCGTGTATTTTTAATTTTCGATGTTTTTCAGGGTTTCTGGTCATATTCTGGGTCCTACAGTGTGATTTTCTCATTTTCCCCTTATTTCAAGTTTTTTCACAATTCTGTGTCCTAAGGTGTGATTTTCTCATTTTCCAACTTTTTCAGGTTTTCTCGCCATATTTGGGGTCCTACAGTGTGTGTTTTGAATTTTCCTCGTTTTTCAGGTTTTCCTTCAGTGTGAATTTTTAATTTTCCACGTTTTTCAGTTTTTCTCGCCATATTATGGATCCTACAGTGTGAATTTTTAATTTTCCACATTTTTCATGGTTTCTGGGCATATTCTGGGTCCTGCAGTGTGATTTTCTCATTTTCCACCTTTTTCAGGTTTTCTTGCCATATTCGGGGTCCTTCAGTGTGAATATTCAATTTTCTAGTTTTTTCAGGTTTTCTCTCCATATTCTGGGTCCTTCATTGTGATTTTTAAATTTTCCTTGTTTTTCAGGTTTTCTCACCATATTGTAGGTCCTTCTGTGTGAATTTTTAATTTTCCACGTTTTTCAGGTTTTTTTTCGTCATATTCTGGGTCCTACACTGAGATTTTCTCATTTCCACGTTTTTCAGGTTTCCCTGCCATATTCTGGGACCTTCAGTGTGAATTTTTAATTATCCACATTTTTCAGGGTTTCTTGGCATTATCTGTGTTCTGCAGTGTGATTTTCTCATTTCCACGTTTTTCAGGTTTCCTTGCAATATTCCGGGACCTTCAGTGTGAATTTTTAATTTTCCTCGTGTTTCAGTATTTCTCGCCATATTCTGGGTAATACAGTGTGAACTTTTAATTTTCAAATTTTTTCATGGTTTCTCGCCATATTCTGTGTCCGACAGTGTGAATTTTTAATTTTCACGATTTTCAGGGTTTCTTGGCATATTCTGGGTCCTGCAGAGTGATTTTCTCTTTTTCCACGTTTTTCGAGTTTTTTTCGTAATTCTGAGTCCTACAGTGGGATTTTCTCATTTTACAACTTTTTAAGGTTTTCTCGCCATATTTAGGGTCCTTCAGTGTGATTTTTTATCTTTCTAATTTTTCAGTGTTTCTCGCCATATTCTGTGTCCTTCAGTGTGAGTTTTTAATTATCTACTTTTTTCAGGGTTTCTTGCCATATTCTGGGTCCTACAGCGTGTATTTTTAATTTTCGATGTTTTTCAGGGTTTCTGGTCATATTCTGGGTCCTACAGTGTGATTTTCTCATTTTCCCCTTATTTCAAGTTTTTTCACAATTCTGTGTCCTAAGGTGTGATTTTCTCATTTTCCAACTTTTTCAGGTTTTCTCGCCATATTTGGGGTCCTACAGTGTGTGTTTTGAATTTTCCTCGTTTTTCAGGTTTTCCTTCAGTGTGAATTTTTAATTTTCCACGTTTTTCAGTTTTTCTCGCCATATTATGGATCCTACAGTGTGAATTTTTAATTTTCCACATTTTTCATGGTTTCTGGGCATATTCTGGGTCCTGCAGTGTGATTTTCTCATTTTCCACCTTTTTCAGGTTTTCTTGCCATATTCGGGGTCCTTCAGTGTGAATATTCAATTTTCTAGTTTTTTCAGGTTTTCTCTCCATATTCTGGGTCCTTCATTGTGATTTTTAAATTTTCCTTGTTTTTCAGGTTTTCTCACCATATTGTAGGTCCTTCTGTGTGAATTTTTAATTTTCCACGTTTTTCAGGTTTTTTTTCGTCATATTCTGGGTCCTACACTGAGATTTTCTCATTTCCACGTTTTTCAGGTTTCCCTGCCATATTCTGGGACCTTCAGTGTGAATTTTTAATTATCCACGTTTTTCAGGGTTTCTTGGCATTATCTGTGTTCTGCAGTGTGATTTTCTCATTTCCACGTTTTTCAGGTTTCCTTGCAATATTCCGGGACCTTCAGTGTGAATTTTTAATTTTCCTCGTGTTTCAGTATTTCTCGCCATATTCTGGGTAATACAGTGTGAACTTTTAATTTTCAAATTTTTTCATGGTTTCTCGCCATATTCTGTGTCCGACAGTGTGAATTTTTAATTTTCACGATTTTCAGGGTTTCTTGGCATATTCTGGGTCCTGCAGAGTGATTTTCTCTTTTTCCACGTTTTTCGAGTTTTTTTCGTAATTCTGAGTCCTACAGTGGGATTTTCTCATTTTACAACTTTTTAAGGTTTTCTCGCCATATTTAGGGTCCTTCAGTGTGATTTTTTATCTTTCTAATTTTTCAGTGTTTCTCGCCATATTCTGTGTCCTTCAGTGTGAGTTTTTAATTATCTACTTTTTTCAGGGTTTCTTGCCATATTCTGGGTCCTACAGCGTGTATTTTTAATTTTCGATGTTTTTCAGGGTTTCTGGTCATATTCTGGGTCCTACAGTGTGATTTTCTCATTTTCCCCTTATTTCAAGTTTTTTCACAATTCTGTGTCCTAAGGTGTGATTTTCTCATTTTCCAACTTTTTCAGGTTTTCTCGCCATATTTGGGGTCCTACAGTGTGAATTATTAATTTTAATCGTTTTTAAGTTTTTTTCGTCATATACTGGGTCCTACAGTGTGATTTTCTCATTTTCAACCTTTTTCAGTTTTTCTCACCATATTCTGGGTCCTTCAGTGTGAGTTTTTAATTTTCTACTTTTTCAGGGTTTGTTGCCATATTCAGGGTCCTACCGCGTGTATGTTTAATTTTGCACGATTTTCAGGGTTTCTCTGCATATGCTGGGTCCTACAGTATGATTTTCTCATTTTCGTCGTTTTTTCAAGTTTTTTCGCAATTCTGGGTCCTACAGTGTGATTTTCTCATTTTCCACCTTTATCAGATTTTCTCGCCATATTTGGGGTCCTTCTGTGTGAGATTTTAATTTTTTGCTTTTTTCAGTGTTTCTCAACATATTCTGCATCCTACAGTATGAAATTTAAATTTTTCACGTTTTTCTGGTTTTCCCACCATATTCTGGGTCCCACAGTGTGATTTTCTCATTTCCACGTTTCTCAGGTTTTCTTGCCATATTCTGGGTCCTTCAGTGTGAGTTTTTAATTTTCCTCGTGTTTCAGGTTTTCTCTCCATATTCAAGGTCCTTCAGTGTGAATTTTTAATTTTCCATGTTTTCCAGGGTTTCTTGGCATATTCTGGGTCCTACAGTGTGATTATTCTCATTTTCCACCTTTTTCAGGTTTTCTTGCCATATTCCAGGTCCTTCTATGTGAATTTTAATTTTCCACATTTTTCAGTATTTCTCGGCATATTCTGGGTAATACAGTGTGAAATTTTAATTTTCCACTTGTTTTTTGGTTTCTCGCCATAATCTGGGTCCGACAGGTAGAATTTTTAATTTTCATGTTTTTCAGGGTTTCTGGGCATATTCTGTGTCCTGCAGTGTGATTTTCTCTTTTTCCACGTTTTTCAAGTTTTTTCATAATTCTGAGTCCTACAGTGTGATTTTCTCATTTTCCACCTTTTTCAGGTTTTCTCGCCATATTTGGGGTCCTTCACTGTGACTTTTTAATTTTCTACTTTTTTCAGGGTTTCTTGCCATATTCTGGGTCTGACAGTGTAAGTTTTTAATTTTCTACTTTTTTCAGGTTTTCTCGCCATATTCGGGGTTCTTCAGTGTGAATTTTTAATTTTCTACTCTTTTCAGTTTTTCTTACCATATTTGGGATCCTCCAGTGTGAGTTTTTAATTTTCTACTTTTTTCAGGGTTTCTCACCATATTCTGGGTCCTACAGCGTGTATTAATAATTTTCCACGTTTTTCAGTGTTTCTCGGCATATTCTTTTTTTTTTGATTTTTAATATTTTTATTACATATTTTCCTCAATTACATTTCCAATGCTATCCCAAAAGTCCCCCATAGCGCCCCCCACTTCCCTACCCACCCATTCCCATTCTTTTGGCCCTGGCATTCCCCTATATTGGGGCATATAAAGTTTGCAAGTCCAATGGGCCTCTCTTTCCATTGATGGCCGACTAGGCCATCTTTCGATACATATGCAGCTAGAGACAAGAGCTCCGGGGTTCTGGTTAGTACATCATGTTGTTCCAACAATAGGGTTGCAGATCCCTTTAGCTCCTTGGGTACTTTCTCTAGCTTCTCCATTGGGAGCCCTGTGATACACCCAATAGCTGACTGTGAACATCCACTCCTGTGTTTGCTAGGCCCCGGCATCGTCTCACAAGAGACAGCTATATTTGGGTCCTTTCAGCAAAATCTTGCTAGTGTATGCAATGGTGTCAGCGTTTAGAAGCTGATTATGGGATGGATCCCTGGATACGGCAGTCTCTAAATGGGCCATCCTTTCATCACAGCTATGAACTTTGTCTCTGTAACTCCTTCCCTGGGTGTTTTGTTCCCAATTTTAAGAAGGTGCACAGTGTCCACACTTTGGTCTTCATTCTTCTTGAGTTTCATGCGTTTATCAAATTGTATCTTATATCTTGGGTATCCTAAGTTTTGGGCTAATATCCACTTATCAGTGAATACATATTGTGTGAGTTCTTTTGTGATTGTGTTACTTCACTCAAGATGATGCCCTCCAGGTCCATCCATTTGGCTAGGAATTTCATAAATTCATTCTTTTTAATAGCTGAATAGTACTCCATTGTGTAAATGTACCATAATTTCTGTATCCATTCCTCTGTTGAGGGACATCTGGGTTCTTTCCAGCTTCTGGCTATTATAAATAGGGCTGCTATGAACATAGTGGAGCATGTGTCCTTTTTACCGGTTGGGACATCTTCTGGATATATGCCCAGGAGAGGTATTGCTGGATCCTCCGGTAGTACTATGTCCAATTTTCTGAGGAACCCCCAGACTGATTTCCAGAGTGGTTGTACAAGCTTGCAATCCCACCAACAATGGAGGAGTGTTCCTCTTTCTCCACATCCTCGCCAGCATCTGCTGTCACCTGAATTTTTGATCTTAGCCATTCTGACTGGTGTGAGGTGGAATCTCAGGGTTGTTTTGATTTGCATTTCCCTGATGATTAAGGATGTTGAACATTTTTTCAGGTGTTTCTCTTCCATTCGGTATTCCTCAGGTGAGAATTCTTTGTTCAGTTCTGAGCCCCATTTTTTAATGGGGTTATTTGACTTTCTGGAGTCCACCTTCTTGAGTTCTTTATATATATTGGATATTAGTCCCTTATCTGATTTAGGATAGGTGAAGAGCCTTTCCCAATCTGTTGGTGGTTTTTTTGTCTTATTGATGGTGTCTTTAGCCTTGCAGAAGCTTTGTAGTTTCATGAGGTCCCACTTGTCAATTCTCGATCTTACAGCACAAGCCATTACTGTTCTATTCAGGAATTTTTCCCCTGTGCCCATATCTTCAAGGCTTTTCCCCACTTTCTCCTCTATAAGTTTCAGTGTCTCTGGTTTTATGTGAAGTTCCTTGATCCACTTAGACTTGACCTTAGTACAAGGAGATAGGAATGGATCGATTCGCATTCTTCTACATGTTAACAACCAGTTGTGCCAGCACCATTTGTTGAAAATGCTGTCTTTCTTCCACTGGATGTTTTTAGCTCCCTTGTCGAAGATCAAGTGACCGTAGGTGTGTCGGTTCATTTCTGGGTCTTCAATTCTATTCCATTGGTCTATTTGTCTGTCACTATACCAGTACCATGCAGTTTTTATCACAATTGCTCTGTAGTAGAGCTTTAGGTCCGGCATGGTGATTCCACCAGAGGTTCTTTTATCCTTGAGAAGAGTTTTTGCTATCCTAGGTTTTTTGTTGTTCCAAATGAATTTGCAGATTGCACTTTCTAATTCGTTGAAGAATTGATTTGGAATTTTGATGGGGATTGCATTGAATCTGTAGATTGCTTTTGGCAAGATAGCCATTTTTACAATGTTGATCCTGCCAATCCATGAGCATGGGAGATCTTTCCATCTTCTGAGATCTTCTAGAATTTCTTTCTTCAGAGACTTGAAGTTTTTATTATACAGATCTTTCACTTCCTTAGTTAGAGTCACGCCAAGATATTTTATATTATTTGTGACTATTGAGAAGGGTGTTGTTTCCCTAATTTCTTTCTCAGCCTGTTTATTCTTTGTGTAGAGAAAGGCCATTGATTTGTTTGAGTTAATTTTATATCCAGCTACTTCACCGAAGCTGTTTATCAGGCTTAGGAGTTCTCTGGTGGAATTTTTAGGGTCACATATATACTATCATATCATCTGCAAAGAGTGATATTTTGACTTCATCTTTTCCAATTTGTATCCCTTTGATCTCCTTTTGTTGTCGAATTGCTCTGGCTAGGACTTCAAGTACAATGTTGAATAGGTATGGAGAAAGTGGACAGCCTTGTCTAGTCCCTGATTTTAGAGGGATTGCTTCAAGCTTCTCACCATTTACTTTGATGTTGGCTACTGGTTTGCTGTAGATTGCTTTTATCATGTTTAGGTATGGGCCTTGAATTCCTGATCTTTCCAAGACTTTTATCATGAATGGGTGTTGGATCTTGTCAAATGCTTTTTCCGCATCTAACGAGATGACCATGTGGTTTTTGTCTTTGAGTTTGTTTATATAGTGGATTACGTTGATGGATTTCCGTATATTGAACCATCCCTGCATCCCTGGGATGAAACCTACTTGGTCAGGATGGATGATTGTTTTGATGTGTTCTTGGATTCGGTTAGCAAGAACTTTATTGAAGATTTTTGCATCAATATTCATAAGGGATATTGGTCTGAAGTTTTCTATCTTTGTTGGGTCTTTTTGTGGTTTAGGTATCAGAGTAATTGTGGCTTCATAGAAGGAGTTGGGTAGAGTACCTTCTGTTTCTATTTTGTGGAATAGTTTGTGAAGAACTGGGATTAGATCTTCTTTGAAGGTCTGATAGAACTCTGCACTAAACCCATCTGGTCCTGGGCTTTTTTTAGTTGGGAGACTATTAATGACTGCTTCTATTTCTTTGGGGGATATAGGGCTGTTTAGATCATTAACCTGATCTTGATTCAACTTTGGTACCTGGTATCTGTCTAGGAACTTCTCCATTTCATCCAGGTTCTCCAGTTTTGTTGAGTATAGCCTTTGGTAGAAGGATCTGATGGTGTTTTGGATGTCTTCAGGATCTGTTGTTATGTCTCCTTTTTCATTTCTGATTTTGTTAATTAGGATGCTTTCCCTGTGCCCTCTAGTGAGTCTGGCTAAGGGTTTATCTATCTTGTTGATTTTCTCAAAGAACCAGCTCCTTGATTGGTTGATTCTTTGAATAGTTTTTCTTATTTCCACTTGGTTGATTTCACCCCTGAGTTTGATTATTTCCTGCCGTCTACTCCTCTTGGGTGAATTTGCTTCCTTTTGTTCTAGTGCTTTTAGGTGTGTTGTCAAGCTGCTAATGTGTGCTCTCTCTAGTTTCCTTTTGGAGGCACTCAGAGCTATGAGTTTTCCTCTTAGAAATGCTTTCATTGCGTCCCATAAGTTTGGGTATGTTGTGGCTTCATTTTCATTGAACTCTAAAAAGTCCTTAATTTCTTTCTTTATTCCTTCCTTGACCAAGGTATCATTGAGAAGAGTGTTGTTCAGTTTCCACGTGAAGGTTGGCTTTCTATTATTTATTTTGTTATTGAAGATCAGCCTTAGTCCATGGTGATCTGATAGGATGCATGGGACAATTTCAATATTTTTGTATCTGCTGAGGCCTGCTTTGTGACCAATTATGTGGACAATTTTGGAGAAGGTACCATGAGGTGCTGAGAAGAAGGTATATCCTTTTGTTTTGGGATAGAATGTTCTGTAGATATCTGCCAGATCCATTTGATTCATAATTTCTGTTAGTTTCACTGTGTCCCTGTTTAGTTTCTGTTTCCATGATCTGTCCATTGGTGAAAGTGGTGTGTTGAAGTCTCCCACTATTATTGTATGAGGTGCAATGTGTGCTTTGAGATTTACTAAAGTTTCTTTAATGAATGTGGCTGCCTTTGTATTTGGAGCATAGATATTCAGGATTGATAGTTCCTCTTGGAGGATTTTACCTTTGATGAGTATGAAGTGTCCCTCCCTGTCTTTTTTAATGACTTTGGGTTGGAAGTCAATCTTATCAGATATTAGAATGGCTACTCCAGCTTGTTTCTTCATGCCATTTGCTTGGAAAATTGTTTTCCAGCCTTTCATTCTGAGGTAGTGTCTATCCTTTTCTCTGAGATGAGTTTCCTGTAAACAGCAAAATGTTGGGTCTTGTTTGTGTAGCCAGTTTGTTAGTCTATGTCTTTTTATCGGGGAGTTGAGTCCATTGATATTAAGAGATATTAAGGAAAAGTAATTGTTGTTTCCTGTTATTGTTGTTAAAGTTGGCATTTTGTTCTTGTGGCTGTCTTCTTTTAGGTTTGTTGAGGGATTACCTTCTTGTTGTTTCTAGGGCGTGGTTCCTGTCCTTGTATTGGTTTTTTTCTGTTATTATCCTTTGAAGGGCTGGATTCGTGGAGAGTTAATGTGTGAATTTGGTTTTGTCGTGGAATACTTTGGTTTCTCCATCTATGTTAATTGAGAGTTTGGCTGGGTATAGTAGCCTGGGCTGGAATTTGTGTTCTTTTAGTGTCTGTATAACATCCGTCCAGGATCTTCTGGCTTTCATAGTCTCTGGTGAAAAATCTGGTGTAATTCTGATAGGCTTGCCTTTATATGTTACTTGGCCTTTTTCTCTTACTGCTTTTAGTATTCTATCTTTATTTAGAGCATTTGTTGTTCTGATTATAATGTGTCGGGAGGTATTTCTTTTCTGGTCCAGTCTATTTGGAGTTCTGTAGGCTTCTTGTATGTTCATGGGCATCTCTTTCTTTAGATTTGGGAAGTTTTCTTCTATAATTTTGTTGAAGATGTTTGCTGGTCCTTTGAGTTGAAAATCTTCATTCTCATCCACTCCTATTATCCGTAGGTTTGGTCTTCTCATTGCGTCCTGTATTTCTTGGATGTTTTGAGTTAGGATCTTTTTGCATTTTACATTTTCCTTGATTGTTGTGCCGATGTTCTCTATGGAATCTTCTGCACCTGAGATTCTCTCTTCCATCTCTTTATTCTGTTGCTGATGCTCGTATCTATGGTTCCAGATTTCTTTCCTAGGGTTTCTATCTCCAGTGTTGCCTCATTTTGGGTTTTCTTTATTGTGTCTACTTCCCTTTTTAGGTCTAGTATGGTTTTGTTCATTTCCATCATCTGTTTGGATGTGTTTTCCTGTTTTTCTGTAAGGACTTCTACCTGTTTGATTATGTTATCCTGTTTTTCTTTAAGGATTTGTAACTCTTTAGCAGTGGTCTCCTGCAATTCTTTAAGGGATTTTTGTGCTTCCTCTTTATTGTCTTCTGCCTGTTTAGCAGTGTTCTGCATTTCTTTAAGTGTGTTATTAAAGTCCTTCTTGAAGTCCTCTATCATCATCAGGAGATATGCTTTTAAATCCGTGTCTAGCTTTTCCGGTGTGTTGGGGTGCCCTGGACTGGGCGAAGTGGGGGTGCTGGGTTCTGATGATGGTGAGTGGTCTTGGTTTCTGTTAGTAAGATTATTACGTTTACATTTCGCCATCTGGTAATCTCTGGGGTTAGTTGTTATCGTTGTCACTGTTTAAAGATTGGAGCAGAAGCTGTGTTCCACTCACCAGCAGTCCCAAAATCCTGCGGCGGGGGTCGTGGGTAGCTGGCGGGTGTCAGGCAACCCTTCTCTCCCGCTACCCCCGGCGCTGATCCGGCCGGATGAGGCCTGTGGCCCTACTCAGGCCGGTTTTTGCTTCCCTAACTAATGCAGTCTCAGGTCCCGCACAATTGGATTGGAGCAGAAGCTGTGCTCCACTCACCAGAAGTCTTAAGATCCTGTGGCGGGTGTTGTGGGTAGCTGTCGAGTGTCAGCCGACCCTGCGCCCCAGCTGCCCCGGTGCTTTTCTGACCGGAAGAGGGTTGTGGCCCTATGTAGGCCGGATTTCTCTCTCCCCAACCAGAGCAGTCTCAGGTCCCGCGTGATTGGACTGGAGCAGAAGCTGTGTTCCACTCACCAGCAGTCCCAAAATCCTGCGGCGGGGGTCGTGGGTAGCTGGCGGGTGTCAGGCAACCCTGCGCTCCCGCTACCCCCCGCGCTGATCCGGCCGGATGAGGCCTGTGGCCCTACTCAGGCCGGTTTCTGCTTCCCTAACTAATGCAGTCTCCGGTCCCGAGCACTTGGATTGGAGCAGAAGCTGTGCTCCACTCACCAGAAGTCTTAAGATCCTGTGGCGGGTGTTGTGGGTAGCTGGCGAGTGTCAGTCGACCCTGCGCCCCAGCTGCTCGGGCACTCCTCTGATCGGAAAAGCTCTTGGCATATTCTTGATCCTACAGTGTGATTTTCCCATTTTTGACTTTTTTCATGTTTTTTCTCAATTCTTGATCCTACAGTGTGATTATTCTCATTTTCCACCTTTTTCAGGTTTTCTCCCCATATTCGGGGTCCTTCAGTGTGAATTTTTAATTTTCTACTTTTTTCAGGTTTTCTCGCCATATACGGGTCCTTCAGTGTGAATTTTTAATTTTCCACGTTTTTCAAGTTTTTTCGTCATATTCTCGGTCCTACAGTGTGATTTTCTCATTTCCACGTTTTTCAGGTTTTTTCATCATATTCGGGATCCTTCAGTGTGGGTTTTTAATTTTCTAATTTTTCAGGGTTTCTCAACATATTCTGGGTCCTAATGCGTGTATTTTTAATTTTTCATGTTTTTCAGTGTTTCTAGGCACATTCTGGGTCCTACAGTGTGATTTTCACATTTTCCACTTTTTCCGAGTTTTTTCACATTTCTGGGTCTTACCATGTAATTTTCTCATTTTCCACCTTTTTCAGGTTTTCTCGACATATTCCAGGTCCTTCAGTGAGAGTTTTTATTTTTGTACTTATTTCAGGGTTTCTCGGCAAATTCTGGGTCCTAGAGTGTGATTTTCTCATTTTCGAAGATTTTCAAGTTTTTTTTTTAGCATTTCTGGGTCCTAAAGTGTGATTATTCTCATTTTCAACCTTTTTCAGGTTTTCTTGCCATAGTCGGAGTCCTTCATTGTGAATTTTTAATTTTCCACGTTTTTCAGGTTTTTTTTTTTTTTTTGTCATATCCTTGGTCCTACAGTGTGATTTTCTCATTTCCACGTTTTTCAGATTTTCCTACCATATTCCAGGTCCTTCAGTGTGAATTTTTAATTTTCCACGTTTTTCAGTATTTCTAGCCATATTCTGGGTAATACAGTGTGAATTTTTAATTTTCCACGTTTTTCAAGGTTTCTTGCCATATTCTGGTCCTATAGTGTGACTTTTTAATTTTCAATATTTTTCAGTGTTTCTCGCCATATTATGGGTCCTACAGTGTGAATATTTAATTTTACAGGTTTTTCAGGTTTTCTCGTCATATTCTGGGTCCTTCAGTGTACGATTTTATTTTTCCTCGTTTTTCAGTTTTGCTCTCTATATCCGGGTCATTCAGTGTGAATTTTTAATTTTCCAGTTTTTCAGGTTTCTTCGTCATATTCTGGTTCTACAGTGTGATTTTCTCATTTCCACGTTTTTCAGGTTTTCTCGCCATATTCGTGGTCTTTCAGTGTGAGTTTTTTAATTTCTACTTTTTCAGGGTTTCTCGCCATATTCTGGGTCCCACAGTGTGATTTTCTCATTTTCAACCTTTTTCAGGTTTTTAATTTTCCTCGTTTTTCAGGTTTTCTTGCCATATTTGGGGTCCTTCAGTGTGAATTTTTAATTTTCCACGTTTTTCAATTTTTTTCGTAATATTATGGGTCCTACTGTGTAATTTTCTCACTTCCACGTTTTTCAGGTTTTCTTGCCATATTCCAGGACCTTCATTGTGAATTTATAATTTTTCAGGTTTTTCAGTATTTCATACCATATTCTGGGTAATACAGTGTGAATTTTTAATTTTCCACGTTTTTCAGTATTTCTAGTCATATTCTGGGTTCTACAGCATGTATTTTTAATTTTCCACGTTTTTCAGGGTTTCTCAGCATATTCTGGGTCCTACAGTGTGATTTTCTCATTTTCAACGTTTGTCAATTTTTTTTTTTCCAAATCTCGGTCCTAGAGTGTGATTATTCTCATTTTCCACCTTTTTCAGGTTTTCTCGCCATATTCTGGGTTCTATAGTGTGAGTTTTGAGTTTTCCTCCTTTTTCAGGTTTTCTTGCCATATTCTGGGTCCTACATAGTGAGTTTTGATTTTTCCTCGTTTTTCAGGTTTTATTGCCATGTTCTGGGTCCTTCAGTGTGAATTTTTAATTTTCTACATTTTTCATGTTCTCTCGCCATATTTGGGTTTCTTCAGTGTGAGTTTTTAATTTTCTAATTTTTCAGGGTTTCTCGACATATTCTGTGTCCTACAGCATGAGTTTTGAGTTTTCCTCGTTTTTTAGGTTTTCTCGCCATATGCCAGGCACTTTAGTGTTAATTTTTAATTTTCCTCGTTTTTCAGGTTTTTCCATCATATTATGGGTCCTACAGTGTGATTTTTCTCATTTCCACGTTTTTCAGCTTTTCTTGACATATTCCAGGACCTTCGGTGTGAATTTTAAATTTTCCACGTTTTTCAGTATTTCTCGCCATATTCTGTGTCCAACAGTGTGAAATTTTAATTTTCATGTTTTTCAGGGTTTCTTGGCATTTTCTGGGTCCTGCAGTGTGATTTTCTCATTTTCCACATTTTTCAGGTTTTCTAGCCATATTTGGGGTCCTTCAGTGTGAGTTTGTAATTTTCTACTTTTTTTCAGGGTTTCTCGCCATATTCTGGGTCCTACAGCGTGTATTTTTAATTTTCCATGTTTTCAGGGTTTCTTGGCATATTCTGGGTCCTACAGTGTGATTTTCTCATTTTCGACGTTTTTCAATTTTTTTTTCCAAATCTGGATTCTATAGTGTGATTATTCTCATTTTCCATCTTTTTTTTTTTAGGATTTCTCGCCATATTCTGGGTCCTTTAGTGTGAGTTTTGAATTTTCCTTCTTTTTCAGGTTTTCTTGCCATATAAGGGGTACTTCAGTGTGATTTTTTAATTTTCCACGTTTTCAATATTTCTTGCCATAGAGTGGGTAATACAGTGTGAATTTTTAATTTTCCATTTTTTTCATGATTCTTGCCATATTCTGTGTCCGACAATGTGAATTTTTAATTTTCACTTTTTTCAGGGTTTATCGGCATATTCTGGGTCCAGCAGTGTGATTTTCTCATTTTCCACGATTTTCAAGTTTTTTTGCAATTCTTGGGGTACTTCACTGTGAGATTTTAATTTTCTACTTTTTTCAGGGTTTCTCGCCATATTTGGGGTCCTTCCGTGTGATTTTTTACTTTTCTAATTTTTCAGTGTTTCTCGACATATTCTGGGTTCTACAGCGTATATTTTTAATTTTCCACGTTTTCAGGGTTTCTAGGCATATTCTGGGTCCTACAGTGTGATTTTCTCATTTTCGACGTTTTTCAATTTTTTTTTTCCAAATTTGGGTTCTATAGTGTGATTATTCTCATTTT
This sequence comes from Mus caroli, assembly GCF_978045245.1. Lineage (NCBI taxonomy): Eukaryota > Metazoa > Chordata > Mammalia > Rodentia > Muridae > Mus > Mus caroli. The sequence continues at coordinate 2,321 of NW_028227994.1, read as the reverse complement.
CCATCTTTTTCAGGATTTCTCGCCATATTCTCTGTCCTATAGTGTGAGTTTTGAATTTTCCTTGTTTTTTCAGGTTTTCTTGCCATATGAGGGGTCCTTCAGTGTGATTTTTTAATTTTCAACTTTTTTCATGATTCTTGCCATATTCTGTGTCAGACAGTGTGGATTTTTAATTTTCACGTTTTTCAGGGTTTATCTGCATATTCTCGGTCCAGCAGTGTGATTTTCTCATTTTCCACGATTTTCAAGTTTTGTTGCAATTCTTGGGGTTCTTCACTGTGAGTTTTTAATTTTCTACTTTTTCAGGGTTTCTCGCCATATTCTGGGTCCTACACCGTGTATTTTTAATTTACCACATTTTCAGGGTTTCTCGGCACATTATGGGTCCTACAGTGTGATTTTCTCATTTTCGATGCTTTTCAATTTTTTTCGCAATTCTGGGTCCTACAGTGTGATTATTGTCATTTTCCACCTTTTTCAGTTTTTCTGGCCATATTCGGGGTCCTTCAGTGTGAATTTTTAATTTTCTACTTTTTTCAGGTTTTCTCGCCATATTCTGGGTCCTTCAGTGTGAATTTTTAATTTTCTACTTTTTTCAGGATTTTTCGTCATATTCTGGGACCTACAGTGTGATTTTCTCATTGCCACGTTTTTCAGGTTTTCTTGCCATATTCCAGGTCCTTCAGTGTGAATTTTTAATTTTCACGTTTTTCAGTATTATTTCCATATTTTGCGTAATACAGTGTGAATTTTTAATTTTCCACTTTTTTCATGGTTTCTTGCCATATTCTTTGACTGACAGTGTGAATCGTTAATTTTCACGTTATTCAGGGTTTCTCGGCATATTCTCTGTCCTACAGCGTGTATTTTTAATTTTCCACGTTTTTCAGGGTTTTTTTGTCATATTCTGGGTCCTACAGTGTGATTTTTCTCATTTACGACATTTTTCAGGTTTTTTCCCAATTCTGGGTCCTACAGAGTGATTTTCTCATTTTCCACCTTTTTCAGAATTTCTCGCCATATTAGGGGTCTTCAGTGTGAGTTTGTAATTTTCTACTTTTTTCAGGGTTTCTAGCCATATTCTGGGTCCTACAGCGTGTATTTTTAATTTTCCACGTTTTTCAGTATTTCTCGCCATATTCTGTGTCCAACAGTGTGAATTTTTAATTTTCACGTTTTTCAGGGTTTCTCTGCATATTCTGGGTACTGCCGTGTGATTTTCTCATTTTCCACTTTTTTCAGGTTTTCTTGCCATATTTGGGGTCCTTCAGTGTGAGTTTTTTATTTTCTAATTTTTCAGTTTTTCTCACCATATTCCAGGTCCTTCTCTGTGAATTTTTAATTTTCCACGTTCTTCATGTTTTCTGGCATACTCCGGGTCCTTATTTGTGAATTATTAATATTGCACGTTTTTCAGGTTTTTTCTTCATATTCTGTGTCCTACAGAGTAATTTTCTCATTTCCACGTTTTCCAGGGTTTTTTTTTTTTTTTTGCCATATTGCAGTTTCTTCAGTGTGAATTTTTAATTTTCTACTTTTTTCAGGTTTTCTCGCCATATTTGGGGTCCTTCAGTGTGAGTTTTTTAATTTTTAATTTTCCACGTTTTTCAGGTTTTCTGGCATACTCCGGGTCCTTAATTGTGAATTTTTAATATTGCACGTTTTTCAGGTTTTTTGGTCATATTCTGTGTCCTACAGAGTAATTTTCTCATTTACACGTTTTCCAGGGTTTTTTTTTTGCCATATTGCAGTTTCTTCAGTGTGAATTTTTAATTTTCAAAGTTTTTCAGTATTTCTCGCCATATTCTGGGTAATATAGTGTGAATTTTTAATTTTCACTTTTTTCAGGGTTTCTCGGCATATTCTGGGTCCTGCAGTGTGATTTTCTAATTTTCCACATTTTTCAGGTTTTCTAGCCATATTTGGTGTCCTTCAGTGTGAGTTTGTAATTTTCTACTTTATTCAGGATTTCTAGCCATATTCTGGGTCCTAGAGCGTGTATTTTTAATTTTCCACGTTTTTCAGTATTTCTCGCCATATTCTGTGTCTGACAGTGTGAATTTTTGATTTTCACGTTTTTCAGGGTTTCTCTGCATATTCTGTGTCCTGCCGTGTGATTTTCTCATTTTCCACGTTTTTCAAGTTTTTGCGTAATTCTGGGTCCTACAGTGTGATTTTCTCATTTTCCACCTATTTCAGGTTTTCTCGCCATAGTTGGGGTCCTTCAGTATGATTTTTTACTTTTCTAATTTTTCAGGGTTTCTCTCCATATTCTGGGTCCTACATCGTGTATTTTTATTTTTCCACGTTTTTCAGGGTTT
>NW_028227993.1:0-44351 GCF_978045245.1 Mus caroli | reverse complement strand
AAACCCGCATTAGACGAAATGCACAGTGTAGTACATAGTATACTGAGTGAGTTGCACTGAAAAACTTAGAATTTACTGAAAAACCCGCATTAGACGAAATGCACAGTGTAGTACATAGTATATGAGTGAGTTGCACTGAAGAAACTTAGAATTTACTGAAAAACCCGCATTAGACGAAATGCACAGTGTAGTACATTGTATATGAGTGAGTTGCACTGAAAAACTTAGAATTTACTGAAAAACCCGCATTAGACGAAATGCACAGTGTAGTACATTGTATATGAGTGAGTTGCACTGAAAAACTTAGAATTTACTGAAAAACCCGCATTAGACGAAATGCACAGTGTAGTACATTGTATATGAGTGAGTTGCACTGAAAAACTTAGAATTTACTGAAAAACCCCGCATTAGACGAAATTGCACAGTGTAGTACATTGTATATGAGTGAGTTGCACTGAAAAACTTAGAAATTACTGAAAAACCCGCATTAGACGAAATGCACAGTGTAGTACATTGTATATGAGTGAGTTGCACTGAAAAACTTAGAATTTACTGAAAAACCCGCATTAGACGAAATGCACAGTGTAGTACATTGTATATGAGTGAGTTGCACTGAAAAACTTAGAATTTACTGAAAAACCCGCATTAGACGAAATGCACAGTGTAGTACATTGTATATGAGTGAGTTGCACTGAAAAACTTAGAATTTACTGAAAAACCCGCATTAGACGAAATGCACAGTGTAGTACATTGTATATGAGTGAGTTGCACTGAAAAAATTAGAATTTACTGAAAAACCCGCATTAGACGAAATGCACAGTGTAGTACATTGTATATGAGTGAGTTGCACTGAAAAACTTAGAATTTACTGAAAAACCCGCATTAGACGAAATGCACAGTGTAGTACATTGTATATGAGTGAGTTGCACTGAAAAAATTAGAATTTACTGAAAAACACGCATTAGACGAAATGCACAGTGTAGTACATTGTATATGAGTGAGTTGCACTGAAAAACTTAGAATTTACTGAAAAACCCGCATTAGAGGAAATGCACAGTGTAGTACATTGTATATGAGTGAGTTGCCCTGAAAAATTAGAATTTACTGAAAAACCCGCATTAGACGAAATGCACAGTGTAGTACATTGTATATGAGTGAGTTGCACTGAAAAACTTAGAATTTACTGAAAAACCCGCATTAGACGAAATGCACAGTGTAGTACATTGTATATGAGTGAGTTGCACTGAAAACTTAGAATTTACTGAAAAACCCGCATTAGACGAAATGCACAGTGTAGTACATTGTATATGAGTGAGTTGCCCTGAAAAAATTAGAATTTACTGAAAAACCCGCATTAGACGAAATGCACAGTGTAGTACATTGTATATGAGTGAGTTGCACTGAAAAACTTAGAAATTACTGAAAAACCCGCATTAGACGAAATGCACAGTGTAGTACATTGTACATGAGTGAGTTGCACTGAAAAACTTAGAATTTACTGAAAAACCCGCATTAGACGAAATGCACAGTGTAGTACATTGTATATGAGTGAGTTGCACTGAAAAACTTAGAATTTACTGAAAAACCCGCATTAGACGAAATGCACAGTGTAGTACATTGTATATGAGTGAGTTGCACTGAAGAACTTAGAATTTACTGAAAAACCCGCATTAGACGAAATGCACAGTGTAGTACATTGTATATGAGTGAGTTGCACTGAAAAACTTAAAATTTACTGAAAAACCACCATTAGACGAAATGCACAGTGTAGTACATTGTATATGAGTGAGTTGCACTGAAAACTTAGAATTTACTGAAAAACCCGCATTAGACGAAATGCACAGTGTAGTACATTGTATATGAGTGAGTTGCACTGAAAAACTTAGAATTTACTGAAAAACCCGCATTATACGAAATGCACAGTGTAGTACATTGTATATGAGTGAGTTGCACTGAAAAACTTAGAATTTACTGAAAAACCCGCATTAGACGAAATGCACAGTGTAGTACATTGTATATGAGTGAGTTGCACTGAAAAACTTAGAATTTACTGAAAAACCCGCATTAGACGAAATGCACAGTGTAGTACATTGTATATGAGTGAGTTGCACTGAAAAACTTAGAATTTACTGAAAAACCCGCATTAGACGAAATGCACAGTGTAGTACATTGTATATGAGTGAGTTGCACTGAAAAAATTAGAATTTACTGAAAAACCCGCATTAGACGAAATGCACAGTGTAGTACATTGTATATGAGTGAGTTGCACTGAAAAACTTAGAATTTACTGAAAAACCACCATTAGACGAAATGCACAGTGTAGTACATTGTATATGAGTGAGTTGCACTGAAAAACTTAGAATTTACTGAAAAACCCGCATTAGACGAAATGCACAGTGTAGTACATTGTATATGAGTGAGTTGCACTGAAAAACTTAGAATTTACTGAAAAACCCGCATTAGAGGAAATGCACAGTGTAGTACATTGTATATGAGTGAGTTGCACTGAAAAAATTAGAATTTACTGAAAAACCCGCATTAGACGAAATGCACAGTGTAGTACATTGTATATGAGTGAGTTGCACTGAAAAACTTAGAATTTACTGAAAAACCCGCATTAGACGAAATGCACAGTGTAGTACACTGTATATGAGTGAGTTGCACTGAAAAACTTAGAATTTACTGAAAAACCACCATTAGACGAAATGCACAGTGTAGTACATTGTATATGAGTGAGTTGCACTGAAAAACTTAGAATTTACTGAAAAACCCGCATTAGACGAAATGCACAGTGTAGTACATTGTATATGAGTGAGTTGCACTGAAAAACTTAGAATTTACTGAAAAACCCGCATTAGACGAAATGCACAGTGTAGTACATTGTATATGAGTGAGTTGCACTGAAAAACTTAGAATTTACTGAAAAACCCGCATTAGACGAAATGCACTGTGTAGTACATTATATATGAGTGAGTTGCACTGAAAAACTTAGAATTTACTGAAAAACCCGCATTAGAGGAAATGCACAGTGTAGTACATTGTATATGAGTGAGTTGCACTGAAAAAATTAGAATTTACTGAAAAACCCGCATTAGACGAAATGCACAGTGTAGTACATTGTATATGAGTGAGTTGCACTGAAAAACTTAGAATTTACTGAAAAACCCGCATTAGACGAAATGCACAGTGTAGTACACTGTATATGAGTGAGTTGCACTGAAAAACTTAGAATTTACTGAAAAACCACCATTAGACGAAATGCACAGTGTAGTACATTGTATATGAGTGAGTTGCACTGAAAAACTTAGAATTTACTGAAAAACCCGCATTAGACGAAATGCACAGTGTAGTACATTGTATATGAGTGAGTTGCACTGAAAAACTTAGAATTTACTGAAAAACCCGCATTAGACGATATGCACAGTGTAGTACATTGTATATGAGTGAGTTGCACTGAAAAACTTAGAATTTACTGAAAAACCCGCATTAGACGAAATGCACAGTGTAGTACATTGTATATGAGTGAGTTGCACTGAAAAACTTAGAATTTACTGAAAAACCCGCATTAGACGAAATGCACAGTGTAGTACATTGTATATGAGTGAGTTGCACTGAAAAACTTAGAATTTACTGAAAAACCCGCATTAGACGAAATGCACAGTGTAGTACATTGTATATGAGTGAGTTGCACTGAAAAACTTAGAATTTACTGAAAAACCCGCATTAGAGGAAATGCACAGTGTAGTACATTGTATATGAGTGAGTTGCACTGAAAAAATTAGAATTTACTGAAAAACCCGCATTAGACGAAATGCACAGTGTAGTACATTGTATATGAGTGAGTTGCACTGAAAAACTTAGAATTTACTGAAAAACCCGCATTAGACGAAATGCACAGTGTAGTACACTGTATATAAGTGAGTTGCACTGAAAAACTTAGAATTTACTGAAAAACCACCATTAGACGAAATGCACAGTGTAGTACATTGTATATGAGTGAGTTGCACTGAAAAACTTAGAATTTACTGAAAAACCCGCATTAGACGAAATGCACAGTGTAGTACATTGTATATGAGTGAGTTGCACTGAAAAACTTAGAATTTACTGAAAAACCCGCATTAGACGAAATGCACAGTGTAGTACATTGTATATGAGTCAGTTGCACTGAAAAACTCAGAATTTACTGAAAAACCCGCATTAGACGAAATGCAGTGTAGTACATAGTATATGAGTGAGTTGCACTGAAAAACTTAGAATTTACTATAAAACCCGCATTAGACGAAATGCACAGTGTAGTACATTGTATAAGAGTGAGTTGCACTGAAAAACTTAGAATTTACTGAAAAACCCGCATTAGACGAAATGCACAGTGTAGTACATTGTACATGAGTGAGTTGCACTGAAAAACTTAGAATTTACTGAAAAACCCGCATTAGACGAAATGCACAGTGTAGTACATTGTATATGAGTGAGTTGCACTGAAAAACTTAGAATTTACTGAAAAACCCACATTAGACGAAATGCACAGTGTAGTACATTGTATATGAGTGAGTTGCACTGAAGAACTTAGAATTTACTGAAAAACCCGCATTAGACGAAATGCACAGTGTAGTACATTGTATATGAGTGAGTTGCACTGAAAAACTTAGAATTTACTGAAAAACCACCATTAGACGAAATGCACAGTGTAGTACATTGTATATGAGTGAGTTGCACTGAAAAACTTAGAATTTACTGAAAACACGCATTAGACGAAATGCACAGTTTAGTACATTGTATATGAGTGAGTTGCACTGAAAAACTTAGAATTTACTGAAAAACCCGCATTAGACGAAATGCACAGTGTAGTACATTGTATATGAGTGAGTTGCACTGAAAAACTTAGAATTTACTGAAAAACCCGCATTAGAGGAAATGCACAGTGTAGTACATTGTATATGAGTGAGTTGCACTGAAAAAATTAGAATTTACTGAAAAACCCGCATTAGACGAAATGCACAGTGTAGTACATTGTATATGAGTGAGTTGCACTGAAAAACTTAGAATTTACTGAAAAACCCGCATTAGACGAAATGCACAGTGTAGTACACTGTATATAAGTGAGTTGCACTGAAAAACTTAGAATTTACTGAAAAACCACCATTAGACGAAATGCACAGTGTAGTACATTGTATATGAGTGAGTTGCACTGAAAAACTTAGAATTTACTGAAAAACCCGCATTAGACGAAATGCACAGTGTAGTACATTGTATATGAGTGAGTTGCACTGAAAAACTTAGAATTTACTGAAAAACCCGCATTAGACGAAATGCACAGTGTAGTACATTGTATATGAGTCAGTTGCACTGAAAAACTCAGAATTTACTGAAAAACCCGCATTAGACGAAATGCAGTGTAGTACATAGTATATGAGTGAGTTGCACTGAAAAACTTAGAATTTACTATAAAACCCGCATTAGACGAAATGCACAGTGTAGTACATTGTATAAGAGTGAGTTGCACTGAAAAACTTAGAATTTACTGAAAAACCCGCATTAGACGAAATGCACAGTGTAGTACATTGTACATGAGTGAGTTGCACTGAAAAACTTAGAATTTACTGAAAAACCCGCATTAGACGAAATGCACAGTGTAGTACATTGTATATGAGTGAGTTGCACTGAAAAACTTAGAATTTACTGAAAAACCCACATTAGACGAAATGCACAGTGTAGTACATTGTATATGAGTGAGTTGCACTGAAGAACTTAGAATTTACTGAAAAACCCGCATTAGACGAAATGCACAGTGTAGTACATTGTATATGAGTGAGTTGCACTGAAAAACTTAGAATTTACTGAAAAACCACCATTAGACGAAATGCACAGTGTAGTACATTGTATATGAGTGAGTTGCACTGAAAAACTTAGAATTTACTGAAAACACGCATTAGACGAAATGCACAGTTTAGTACATTGTATATGAGTGAGTTGCACTGAAAAACTTAGAATTTACTGAAAAACCCGCATTAGACGAAATGCACAGTGTAGTACATTGTATATGAGTGAGTTGCACTGAAAAACTTAGAATTTACTGAAAAACCCGCATTAGACGAAATGCACAGTGTAGTACATAGTATATGAGTGAGTTGCACTGAAAAACTTAGAATTTACTGAAAAACCCGCATTAGACGAAATGCACAGAGTAGTACATTGTATATGAGTGAGTTGCACTGAAAAAATTAGAATTTACTGAAAAACCCGCATTAGACGAAATGCACAGTGTAGTACATAGTATATGAGTGAGTTGCACTGAAAAACTTAGAATTTACTGAAAAACCCGCATTAGACGAAATGCACAGTGTAGTACATTGTATATGAGTGAGTTGCACTGAAAAACTTAGAATTTACTGAAAAAACCCGCATTAGACGAAATGCACAGTGTAGTACATTGTATATGAGTGAGTTGCACTGAAAAACTTAGAATTTACTGAAAAAACCCGCATTAGAGGAAATGCACAGTGTAGTACATTGTATATGAGTGAGTTGCACTGAAAAAATTAGAATTTACTGAAAAACCCGCATTAGACGAAATGCACAGTGTAGTATATTGTATATGAGTGAGTTGCACTGAAAAACTTAGAATTTACTGAAAAACCCGCATTAGACGAAATGCACAGTGTAGTACACTGTATATGAGTGAGTTGCACTGAAAAACTTAGAATTTACTGAAAAACCACCATTAGACGAAATGCACAGTGTAGTACATTGTATATGAGTGAGTTGCACTGAAAAACTTAGAATTTACTGAAAAACCCGCATTAGACGAAATGCACAGTGTAGTACATTGTATATGAGTGAGTTGCACTGAAAAACTTAGAATTTACTGAAAAACCCGCATTAGACGATATGCACAGTGTAGTACATTGTATATGAGTGAGTTGCACTGAAAAACTTAGAATTTACTGAAAAACCCGCATTAGACGAAATGCACAGTGTAGTACATTGTATATGAGTGAGTTGCACTGAAAAACTTAGAATTTACTGAAAAACCCGCATTAGAGGAAATGCACAGTGTAGTACATTGTATATGAGTGAGTTGCACTGAAAAAATTAGAATTTACTGAAAAACCCGCATTAGACGAAATGCACAGTGTAGTACATTGTATATGAGTGAGTTGCACTGAAAAACTTAGATTTTACTGAAAAACCCGCATTAGACGAAATGCACAGTGTAGTACACTGTATATGAGTGAGTTGCACTGAAAAACTTAGAATTTACTGAAAAACCACCATTAGACGAAATGCACAGTGTAGTACATTGTATATGAGTGAGTTGCACTGAAAAACTTAGAATTTACTGAAAAACCCGCATTAGACGAAATGCACAGTGTAGTACATTGTATATGAGTGAGTTGCACTGAAAAACTTAGAATTTACTGAAAAACCCGCATTAGACGAAATGCACAGTGTAGTACATTGTATATGAGTGAGTTGCACTGAAAAACTTAGAATTTACTGAAAAACCCGCATTAGACGAAATGCACAGTGTAGTACATTGTACATGAGTGAGTTGCACTGAAAAACTCAGAATTTACTGAAAAACCCGCATTAGACGAAATGCAGTGTAGTACATAGTATATGAGTGAGTTGCACTGAAAAACTTAGAATTTACTGAAAAACCCGCATTAGACGAAATGCACAGTGTAGTACATTGTATATGAGTGAGTTGCACTGAAAAACTTAGAAATTACTGAAAAACCCGCTTTAGACGAAATGCACAGTGTAGTACATTGTACATGAGTGAGTTGCACTGAAAAACTTAGAATTTACTGAAAAACCCGCATTAGACGAAATGCACAGTGTAGTACATTGTATATGAGTGAGTTGCACTGAAAAACTTAGAATTTACTGAAAAACCCGCATTAGACGAAATGCACAGTGTAGTACATTGTATATGAGTGAGTTGCACTGAAGAACTTAGAATTTACTGAAAACCCGCATTAGACGAAATGCACAGTGTAGTACATTGTATATGAGTGAGTTGCACTGAAAAACTTAGAATTTACTGAAAAACCCGCATTAGACGAAATGCACAGTGTAGTACATTGTATATGAGTGAGTTGCACTGAAAAACTTAGAATTTACTGAGAAACCCGCATTAGACGAAATGCACAGTGTAGTACATTGTATATGAGTGAGTTGCACTGAAAAACTTAGAATTTACTGAAAAACCCGCATTAGACGAAATGCACAGTGTAGTACATTGTATATGAGTGAGTTGCACTGAAAAACTTAGAATTTACTGAAAAACCCGCATTAGACGATATGCACAGTGTAGTACATTGTATATGAGTGAGTTGCACTGAAAAACTTAGAATTTACTGAAAAACCCGCATTAGACGAAATGCACAGTGTAGTACATTGTATATGAGTGAGTTGCACTGAAAAACTTAGAATTTACTGAAAAACCCGCATTAGACGAAATGCACAGTGTAGTACATTGTATATGAGTGAGTTGCACTGAAGAACTTAGAATTTACTGAAAAACCCGCATTAGACGAAATGCACAGTGTAGTACATTGTATATGAGTGAGTTGCACTGAAAAACTTAGAATTTACTGAAAAACCACCATTAGACGAAATGCACAGTGTAGTACATTGTATATGAGTGAGTTGCACTGAAAAACTTAGAATTTACTGAAAAACCCGCATTAGACGAAATGCACAGTTTAGTACATTGTATATGAGTGAGTTGCACTGAAAAACTTAGAATTTACTGAAAAACCCGCATTAGACGAAATGCACAGTGTAGTACATTGTATATGAGTGAGTTGCACTGAAAAACTTAGAATTTACTGAAAAACCCGCATTAGACGAAATGCACAGTGTAGTACATAGTATATGAGTGAGTTGCACTGAAAAACTTAGAATTTACTGAAAAACCCGCATTAGACGAAATGCACAGTGTAGTACATTGTATATGAGTGAGTTGCACTGAAAAACTTAGAATTTACTGAAAAACCCGCATTAGACGAAATGCACAGTGTAGTACATTGTATATGAGTGAGTTGCACTGAAAAACTTAGAATTTACTGAAAAACCCGCATTAGACGAAATGCACAGTGTAGTACATTGTATATGAGTGAGTTGCACTGAAAAACTTAGAATTTACTGAAAAACCCGCATTAGACGAAATGCACAGTGTAGTACATTGTATATGAGTGAGTTGCACTGAAAAACTTAGAATTTACTGAAAAACCCGCATTAGACGATATGCACAGTGTAGTACATTGTATATGAGTGAGTTGCACTGAAAAACTTAGAATTTACTGAAAAACCCGCATTAGACGAAATGCACAGTGTAGTACATTTTATATGAGTGAGTTGCACTGAAAAACTTAGAATTTACTGAAAAGCCCGCATTAGACGAAATGCACAGTGTAGTACATTGTATATGAGTGAGTTGCACTGAAAAACTTAGAATTTACTGAAAAACCCGCATTAGACGAAATGCACAGTGTAGTACATTGTATATGAGTGAGTTGCACTGAAAAACTTAGAATTTACTGAAAAACCCGCATTAGAGGAAATGCACAGTGTAGTACATTGTATATGAGTGAGTTGCACTGAAAAAATTAGAATTTACTGAAAAACCCGCATTAGACGAAATGCACAGTGTAGTACATTGTATATGAGTGAGTTGCACTGAAAAACTTAGAATTTACTGAAAAACCCGCATTAGACGAAATGCACAGTGTAGTACATTGTATATGAGTGAGTTGCACTGAAAAACTTAGAATTTACTGAAAAACCCGCATTAGACGAAATGCACAGTGTAGTACATTGTATATGAGTGAGTTGCCCTGAAAAAATTAGAATTTACTGAAAAACCCGCATTAGACGAAATGCACAGTGTAGTACATTGTATATGAGTGAGTTGCACTGAAAAACTTAGAATTTACTGAAAAACCCGCATTAGACGAAATGCACAGTGTAGTACATTGTATATGAGTGAGTTGCACTGAAAAACTTAGAATTTACTGAAAAAACCGCATTAGACGAAATGCACAGTGTAGTACATTGTATATGAGTGAGTTACACCGAAAAACTTAGAATTTACTGAAAAACCCGCATTAGAGGAAATGCACAGTGTATTACATTGTATATGAGTGAGTTGCACTGAAAAAATTAGAATTTACTGAAAAACCCGCATTGGACGAAATGCACAGTGTAGTACATTGTATATGAGTGAGTTGCAGTGAAAAACTTAGAATTTACTGAAAAACCCGCATTAGACGAAATGCACTGTGTAGTACATTGTATATGAGTGAGTTGCACTGAAAAACTTAGAATTTACTGAAAAACCCGCATTAGACGAAATGCACAGTGTAGTACATTGTATATGAGTGAGTTGCACTGAAAAACTTAGAATTTACTGAAAAACCCGCATTAGACGAAATGCACAGTGTAGTACATTGTATATGAGTGAGTTGCACTGAAAAACTTAGAATTTACTGAAAAACCCGCATTAGACGAAATGCAGAGTTTAGTACATTGTATATGAGTGAGTTGCACTGAAAAACTTAGAATTTACTGAAAAACCCGCATTAGACGAAATGCACAGTGTAGTACATAGTATATGAGTGAGTTGCACTGAAAAACTTAGAATTTACTGAAAAACCCGCATTAGACGAAATGCACAGTGTAGTACATATTATATGAGTGAGTTGCACTGAAGAACTTAGAATTTACTGAAAAACCCGCATTAGACGAAATGCAGAGTGTAGTACATTGTATATGAGTGAGTTGCACTGAAAAACTTAGAATTTACTGAAAAACCCGCATTAGACGAAATGCACAGTGTAGTACATTGTATATGAGTGAGTTGCACTGAAAAACTTAGAATTTACTGAAAAACCCGCATTAGACGATATGCACAGTGTAGTACATTGTATATGAGTGAGTTGCACTGAAAAACTTAGAATTTACTGAAAAACCCGCATTAGACGAAATGCACAGTGTAGTACACTGTATATGAGTGAGTTGCACTGAAAAACTTAGAATTTACTGAAAAACCACCATTAGACGAAATGCACAGTGTAGTACATTGTATATGAGTGAGTTGCACTGAAAAACTTAGAATTTACTGAAAAACCCGCATTAGACGAAATGCACAGTGTAGTACATTGTGTATGAGTGAGTTGCACTGAAAAACTTAGAATTTACTGAAAAACCCGCATTAGACGAAATGCACAGTGTAGTACATAGTATATGAGTGAGTTGCACTGAAAAACGTAGAATTTACTGAAAAACCCGCATTAGATGAAATGCACAGTGTAGTACATAGTATATGAGTGAGTTGCACTGAAAAACTTAGAATTTACTGAAAAACCCGCATTAGATGAAATGCACAGTGTAGTACATAGTATAAGAGTGAGTTGCACTGAAAAACTTAGAATTTACTGAAAAACCCGCATTAGACGAAATGCACAGTGTAGTACATTGTATATGAGTGAGTTGTACTGAAAAACTTAGAATTTACTGAAAAACCCGCATTAGACGAAATGCACAGTGTAGTACATTGTATATGAGTGAGTTGCACTAAAGAACTTAGAATTTACTGAAAAACCCGCATTAGACGAAATGCACAGTGTAGTACATTGTATATGAGTGAGTTGCACTGAAAAACTTAGAATTTACTGAAAAACCCGCATTAGACGAAATGCAGAGTTTAGTACATTGTATATGAGTGAGTTGCACTGAAAAACTTAGAATTTACTGAAAAACCCGCATTAGACGAAATGCACAGTGTAGTACATAGTATATGAGTGAGTTGCACTGAAAAACTTAGAATTTACTGAAAAACCCGCATTAGACGAAATGCACAGTGTAGTACATATTATATGAGTGAGTTGCACTGAAGAACTTAGAATTTACTGAAAAACCCGAATTAGACGAAATGCACAGTGTAGTACATTGTATATGAGTGAGTTGCACTGAAAAACTTAGAATTTACTGAAAAACCCGCATTAGACGAAATGCACAGTGTAGTACATTGTATATGAGTGAGTTGCACTGAAAAACTTAGAATTTACTGAAAAACCCGCATTAGACGAAATGCACAGTTTAGTACATTGTATATGAGTGAGTTGCACTGAAAAACTTAGAATTTACTGAAAAACCCGCATTAGACGAAATGCACAGTGTAGTACATTGTATATGAGTGAGTTGCACTGAAAAACTTAGAATTTACTGAAAAACCCGCATTAGACGAAATGCACAGTGTAGTACATAGTATATGAGTGAGTTGCACTGAAAAACTTAGAATTTACTGAAAAACCCGCATTAGACGAAATGCACAGTGTAGTACATTGTATATGAGTGAGTTGCACTGAAAAACTTAGAATTTACTGAAAAACCCGCATTAGACGAAATGCACAGTGTAGTACATTGTATATGAGTGAGTTGCACTGAAAAACTTAGAATTTACTGAAAAACCCGCATTAGACGAAATGCACAGTGTAGTACATTGTATATGAGTGAGTTGCACTGAAAAACTTAGAATTTACTGAAAAACCCGCATTAGACGAAATGCACAGTGTAGTACATTGTATATGAGTGAGTTGCACTGAAAAACTTAGAATTTACTGAAAAACCCGCATTAGACGATATGCACAGTGTAGTACATTGTATATGAGTGAGTTGCACTGAAAAACTTAGAATTTACTGAAAAACCCGCATTAGACGAAATGCACAGTGTAGTACATTTTATATGAGTGAGTTGCACTGAAAAACTTAGAATTTACTGAAAAGCCCGCATTAGACGAAATGCACAGTGTAGTACATTGTATATGAGTGAGTTGCACTGAAAAACTTAGAATTTACTGAAAAAACCCGCATTAGACGAAATGCACAGTGTAGTACATTGTATATGAGTGAGTTGCACTGAAAAACTTAGAATTTACTGAAAAACCCGCATTAGAGGAAATGCACAGTGTAGTACATTGTATATGAGTGAGTTGCACTGAAAAAATTAGAATTTACTGAAAAACCCGCATTAGACGAAATGCACAGTGTAGTACATTGTATATGAGTGAGTTGCACTGAAAAACTTAGAATTTACTGAAAAACCCGCATTAGACGAAATGCACAGTGTAGTACATTGTATATGAGTGAGTTGCACTGAAAAACTTAGAATTTACTGAAAAACCCGCATTAGACGAAATGCACAGTGTAGTACATTGTATATGAGTGAGTTGCCCTGAAAAAATTAGAATTTACTGAAAAACCCGCATTAGACGAAATGCACAGTGTAGTACATTGTATATGAGTGAGTTGCACTGAAAAACTTAGAATTTACTGAAAAACCCGCATTAGACGAAATGCACAGTGTAGTACATTGTATATGAGTGAGTTGCACTGAAAAACTTAGAATTTACTGAAAAAACCGCATTAGACGAAATGCACAGTGTAGTACATTGTATATGAGTGAGTTACACCGAAAAACTTAGAATTTACTGAAAAACCCGCATTAGAGGAAATGCACAGTGTATTACATTGTATATGAGTGAGTTGCACTGAAAAAATTAGAATTTACTGAAAAACCCGCATTGGACGAAATGCACAGTGTAGTACATTGTATATGAGTGAGTTGCAGTGAAAAACTTAGAATTTACTGAAAAACCCGCATTAGACGAAATGCACTGTGTAGTACATTGTATATGAGTGAGTTGCACTGAAAAACTTAGAATTTACTGAAAAACCCGCATTAGACGAAATGCACAGTGTAGTACATTGTATATGAGTGAGTTGCACTGAAAAACTTAGAATTTACTGAAAAACCCGCATTAGACGAAATGCACAGTGTAGTACATTGTATATGAGTGAGTTGCACTGAAAAACTTAGAATTTACTGAAAAACCCGCATTAGACGAAATGCACAGTGTAGTACACTGTATATGAGTGAGTTGCACTGAAAAACTTAGAATTTACTGAAAAACCACCATTAGACGAAATGCACAGTGTAGTACATTGTATATGAGTGAGTTGCACTGAAAAACTTAGAATTTACTGAAAAACCCGCATTAGACGAAATGCACAGTGTAGTACATTGTATATGAGTGAGTTGCACTGAAAAACTTAGAATTTACTGAAAAACCCGCATTAGACGAAATGCACAGTGTAGTACATTGTATATGAGTGAGTTGCACTGAAAAACTTAGAATTTACTGAAAAACCCGCATTAGACGCAATGCACAGTGTAGTACATTGTATATGAGTGAGTTGCACTGAAAAACTTAGAATTTACTGAAAAACCCGCATTAGACGAAATGCACAGTGTAGTACATTGTATATGAGTGAGTTACACCGAAAAACTTAGAATTTACTGAAAAACCCGCATTAGAGGAAATGCACAGTGTATTACATTGTATATGAGTGAGTTGCACTGAAAAAATTAGAATTTACTGAAAAACCCGCATTGGACGAAATGCACAGTGTAGTACATTGTATATGAGTGAGTTGCAGTGAAAAACTTAGAATTTACTGAAAAACCCGCATTAGACGAAATGCACTGTGTAGTACATTGTATATGAGTGAGTTGCACTGAAAAACTTAGAATTTACTGAAAAACCCGCATTAGACGAAATGCACAGTGTAGTACATTGTATATGAGTGAGTTGCACTGAAAAACTTAGAATTTACTGAAAAACCCGCATTAGACGAAATGCACAGTGTAGTACATTGTATATGAGTGAGTTGCACTGAAAAACTTAGAATTTACTGAAAAACCCGCATTAGACGAAATGCACAGTGTAGTACATTGTATATGAGTGAGTTGCACTAAAGAACTTAGAATTTACTGAAAAACCCGCATTAGACGAAATGCACAGTGTAGTACATTGTATATGAGTGAGTTGCACTGAAAAACTTAGAATTTACTGAAAAACCCGCATTAGACGAAATGCACAGTGTAGTACATTGTATATGAGTGAGTTGCACTGAAAAACTTAGAATTTACTGAAAAACCCGCATTAGACGAAATGCACAGTGTAGTACATTGTATATGAGTGAGTTGCACTGAAAAACTTAGAATTTACTGAAAAACCCGCATTAGACGAAATGCAGAGTTTAGTACATTGTATATGAGTGAGTTGCACTGAAAAACTTAGAATTTACTGAAAAACCCGCATTAGACGAAATGCACAGTGTAGTACATAGTATATGAGTGAGTTGCACTGAAAAACTTAGAATTTACTGAAAAACCCGCATTAGACGAAATGCACAGTGTAGTACATATTATATGAGTGAGTTGCACTGAAGAACTTAGAATTTACTGAAAAACCCGCATTAGACGAAATGCAGAGTGTAGTACATTGTATATGAGTGAGTTGCACTGAAAAACTTAGAATTTACTGAAAAACCCGCATTAGACGAAATGCACAGTGTAGTACATTGTATATGAGTGAGTTGCACTGAAAAACTTAGAATTTACTGAAAAACCCGCATTAGACGATATGCACAGTGTAGTACATTGTATATGAGTGAGTTGCACTGAAAAACTTAGAATTTACTGAAAAACCCGCATTAGACGAAATGCACAGTGTAGTACACTGTATATGAGTGAGTTGCACTGAAAAACTTAGAATTTACTGAAAAACCACCATTAGACGAAATGCACAGTGTAGTACATTGTATATGAGTGAGTTGCACTGAAAAACTTAGAATTTACTGAAAAACCCGCATTAGACGAAATGCACAGTGTAGTACATTGTGTATGAGTGAGTTGCACTGAAAAACTTAGAATTTACTGAAAAACCCGCATTAGACGAAATGCACAGTGTAGTACATAGTATATGAGTGAGTTGCACTGAAAAACGTAGAATTTACTGAAAAACCCGCATTAGATGAAATGCACAGTGTAGTACATAGTATATGAGTGAGTTGCACTGAAAAACTTAGAATTTACTGAAAAACCCGCATTAGATGAAATGCACAGTGTAGTACATAGTATAAGAGTGAGTTGCACTGAAAAACTTAGAATTTACTGAAAAACCCGCATTAGACGAAATGCACAGTGTAGTACATTGTATATGAGTGAGTTGTACTGAAAAACTTAGAATTTACTGAAAAACCCGCATTAGACGAAATGCACAGTGTAGTACATTGTATATGAGTGAGTTGCACTAAAGAACTTAGAATTTACTGAAAAACCCGCATTAGACGAAATGCACAGTGTAGTACATTGTATATGAGTGAGTTGCACTGAAAAACTTAGAATTTACTGAAAAACCCGCATTAGACGAAATGCAGAGTTTAGTACATTGTATATGAGTGAGTTGCACTGAAAAACTTAGAATTTACTGAAAAACCCGCATTAGACGAAATGCACAGTGTAGTACATAGTATATGAGTGAGTTGCACTGAAAAACTTAGAATTTACTGAAAAACCCGCATTAGACGAAATGCACAGTGTAGTACATATTATATGAGTGAGTTGCACTGAAGAACTTAGAATTTACTGAAAAACCCGCATTAGACGAAATGCACAGTGTAGTACATTGTATATGAGTGAGTTGCACTGAAAAACTTAGAATTTACTGAAAAACCCGCATTAGACGAAATGCACAGTGTAGTACATTGTATATGAGTGAGTTGCACTGAAAAACTTAGAATTTACTGAAAAACCCGCATTAGACGAAATGCAGAGTTTAGTACATTGTATATGAGTGAGTTGCACTGAAAAACTTAGAATTTACTGAAAAACCCGCATTAGACGAAATGCACAGTGTAGTACATAGTATATGAGTGAGTTGCACTGAAAAACTTAGAATTTACTGAAAAACCCGCATTAGACGAAATGCACAGTGTAGTACATATTATATGAGTGAGTTGCACTGAAGAACTTAGAATTTACTGAAAAACCCGCATTAGACGAAATGCAGAGTGTAGTACATTGTATATGAGTGAGTTGCACTGAAAAACTTAGAATTTACTGAAAAACCCGCATTAGACGAAATGCACAGTGTAGTACATTGTATATGAGTGAGTTGCACTGAAAAACTTAGAATTTACTGAAAAACCCGCATTAGACGATATGCACAGTGTAGTACATTGTATATGAGTGAGTTGCACTGAAAAACTTAGAATTTACTGAAAAACCCGCATTAGACGAAATGCACAGTGTAGTACACTGTATATGAGTGAGTTGCACTGAAAAACTTAGAATTTACTGAAAAACCACCATTAGACGAAATGCACAGTGTAGTACATTGTATATGAGTGAGTTGCACTGAAAAACTTAGAATTTACTGAAAAACCCGCATTAGACGAAATGCACAGTGTAGTACATTGTGTATGAGTGAGTTGCACTGAAAAACTTAGAATTTACTGAAAAACCCGCATTAGACGAAATGCACAGTGTAGTACATAGTATATGAGTGAGTTGCACTGAAAAACGTAGAATTTACTGAAAAACCCGCATTAGATGAAATGCACAGTGTAGTACATAGTATATGAGTGAGTTGCACTGAAAAACTTAGAATTTACTGAAAAACCCGCATTAGATGAAATGCACAGTGTAGTACATAGTATAAGAGTGAGTTGCACTGAAAAACTTAGAATTTACTGAAAAACCCGCATTAGACGAAATGCACAGTGTAGTACATTGTATATGAGTGAGTTGTACTGAAAAACTTAGAATTTACTGAAAAACCCGCATTAGACGAAATGCACAGTGTAGTACATTGTATATGAGTGAGTTGCACTAAAGAACTTAGAATTTACTGAAAAACCCGCATTAGACGAAATGCACAGTGTAGTACATTGTATATGAGTGAGTTGCACTGAAAAACTTAGAATTTACTGAAAAACCCGCATTAGACGAAATGCAGAGTTTAGTACATTGTATATGAGTGAGTTGCACTGAAAAACTTAGAATTTACTGAAAAACCCGCATTAGACGAAATGCACAGTGTAGTACATAGTATATGAGTGAGTTGCACTGAAAAACTTAGAATTTACTGAAAAACCCGCATTAGACGAAATGCACAGTGTAGTACATATTATATGAGTGAGTTGCACTGAAGAACTTAGAATTTACTGAAAAACCCGCATTAGACGAAATGCACAGTGTAGTACATTGTATATGAGTGAGTTGCACTGAAAAACTTAGAATTTACTGAAAAACCCGCATTAGACGAAATGCACAGTGTAGTACATTGTATATGAGTGAGTTGCACTGAAAAACTTAGAATTTACTGAGAAACCCGCATTAGACGAAATGCACAGTGTAGTACATTGTATATGAGTGAGTTGCACTGAAAAACTTAGAATTTACTGAAAAACCCGCATTAGACGAAATGCACAGTGTAGTACATTGTATATGAGTGAGTTGCACTGAAAAACTTAGAATTTACTGAAAAACCCGCATTAGACGATATGCACAGTGTAGTACATTGTATATGAGTGAGTTGCACTGAAAAACTTAGAATTTACTGAAAAACCCGCATTAGACGAAATGCACAGTGTAGTACACTGTATATGAGTGAGTTGCACTGAAAAACTTAGAATTTACTGAAAAACCCGCATTAGACGAAATGCACAGTGTAGTACATTGTATATGAGTGAGTTGCACTGAAAAACTTAGAATTTACTGAAAAACCCGCATTAGACGAAATGCACAGTGTAGTACATAGTATATGAGTGAGTTGCACTGAAAAACTTAGAATTTACTGAAAAACCCGCATTAGATGAAATGCACAGTGTAGTACATAGTATATGAGTGAGTTGCACTGAAAAACTTAGAATTTACTGAAAAACCCGCATTAGATGAAATGCACAGTGTAGTACATAGTATAAGAGTGAGTTGCACTGAAAAACTTAGAATTTACTGAAAAACCCGCATTAGACGAAATGCACAGTGTAGTACATTGTATATGAGTGAGTTGCACTGAAAAACTTAGAATTTACTGAAAAACCCGCATTAGACGAAATGCACAGTGTAGTACATTGTATATGAGTGAGTTGCACTGAAAAACTTAGAATTTACTGAAAAACCCGCATTAGACGAAATGCACAGTGTAGTACATTGTATATGAGTGAGTTGCACTGAAAAACTTAGAATTTACTGAAAAACCCGCATTAGACGAAATGCACAGTGTTACATTGTATATGAGTGAGTTGCACTGAAAAACTCAGAATTTACTGAAAAACCCGCATTAGACGAAATGCAGTGTAGTACATAGTATATGAGTGAGTTGCACTGAAAAACTTAGAATTTACTATAAAACCCGCATTAGACGAAATGCACAGTGTAGTACATTGTATAAGAGTGAGTTGCACTGAAAAACTTAGAATTTACTGAAAAACCCGCATTAGACGAAATGCACAGTGTAGTACATTGTATATGAGTGAGTTGCACTGAAAAACTTAGAAATTACTGAAAAACCCGCATTAGAGGAAATGCACAGTGTAGTACATAGTATATGAGTGAGTTGCACTGAAAAACTTAGAATTTACTGAAAAACCCGCATTAGACGAAATGCACAGTGTAGTACATAGTATATGAGTGAGTTGCACTGAAGAACTTAGAATTTACTGAAAAACCCGCATTAGACGAAATGCACAGTGTAGTACATTGTATATGAGTGAGTTGCACTGAAAAACTTAGAATTTACTGAAAAACCCGCATTAGACGAAATGCACAGTGTAGTACATTTTATATGAGTGAGTTGCACTGAAAAACTTAGAATTTACTGAAAAACCCGCATTAGACGAAATGCACAGTGTAGTACATAGTATATGAGTGAGTTGCACTGAAAAACTTAGAATTTACTGAAAAACCCGCATTAGACGAAATGCACAGTGTAGTACATTGTATATGAGTGAGTTGCACTGAAAAACTTAGAATTTACTGAAAAACCCGCATTAGACGAAATGCACAGTGTAGTACATAGTATATGAGTGAGTTGCACTGAAAAACTTAGAATTTACTGAAAAACCCGCATTAGATGAAATGCACAGTGTAGTACATAGTATATGAGTGAGTTGCACTGAAAAACTTAGAATTTACTGAAAAACCCGCATTAGATGAAATGCACAGTGTAGTACATAGTATAAGAGTGAGTTGCACTGAAAAACTTAGAATTTACTGAAAAACCCGCATTAGACGAAATGCACAGTGTAGTACATTGTATATGAGTGAGTTGCACTGAAAAACTTAGAATTTACTGAAAAACCCGCATTAGACGAAATGCACAGTGTAGTACATTGTATATGAGTGAGTTGCACTGAAAAACTTAGAATTTACTGAAAAACCCGCATTAGACGAAATGCACAGTGTAGTACATTGTATATGAGTGAGTTGCACTGAAAAACTTAGAATTTACTGAAAAACCCGCATTAGACGAAATGCACAGTGTTACATTGTATATGAGTGAGTTGCACTGAAAAACTCAGAATTTACTGAAAAACCCGCATTAGACGAAATGCAGTGTAGTACATAGTATATGAGTGAGTTGCACTGAAAAACTTAGAATTTACTATAAAACCCGCATTAGACGAAATGCACAGTGTAGTACATTGTATAAGAGTGAGTTGCACTGAAAAACTTAGAATTTACTGAAAAACCCGCATTAGACGAAATGCACAGTGTAGTACATTGTATATGAGTGAGTTGCACTGAAAAACTTAGAAATTACTGAAAAACCCGCATTAGAGGAAATGCACAGTGTAGTACATTGTACATGAGTGAGTTGCACTGAAAAACTTAGAATTTACTGAAAAACCCGCATTAGACGAAAGGCACAGTGTAGTACATTGTATATGAGTGAGTTGTACTGAAAAACTTAGAATTTAATGAAAAACCCGCATTAGACGAAATGCACAGTGTAGTACATTGTATATGAGTGAGTTGCACTGAAGAACTTAGAATTTACTGAAAAACCCGCATTAGACGAAATGCACAGTGTAGTACATTGTATATGAGTGAGTTGCACTGAAAAACTTAGAATTTACTGATAAACCCGCATTAGAGGAAATGCACAGTGTAGTACATTGTATATGAGTGAGTTGCACTGAAAAACTTAGAATTTACTGAAAAACCCGCATTAGAGGAAATGCACAGTTTAGTACACTGTATATGAGTGAGTTGCACTGAAAAACTTAGAATTTACTGAAAAACCCGCATTAGACGAAATGCACAGTGTAGTACATAGTATATGAGTGAGTTGCACTGAAAAACTTAGAATTTACTGAAAAACCCGCATTAGACGAAATGCACAGTGTAGTACATAGTATATGAGTGAGTTGCACTGAAGAACTTAGAATTTACTGAAAAACCCGCATTAGACGAAATGCACAGTGTAGTACATTGTATATGAGTGAGTTGCACTGAAAAACTTAGAATTTACTGAGAAACCCGCATTAGACGAAATGCACAGTGTAGTACATTGTATATGAGTGAGTTGCACTGAAAAACTTAGAATTTACTGAGAAACCCGCATTAGACGAAATGCACAGTGTAGTACATTGTATATGAGTGAGTTGCACTGAAAAACTTAGAATTTACTGAAAAACCCGCATTAGACGAAATGCACAGTGTAGTACATTGTATATGAGTGAGTTGCACTGAAAAACTTAGAATTTACTGAAAAACCCGCATTAGACGATATGCACAGTGTAGTACATTGTATATGAGTGAGTTGCACTGAAAAACTTAGAATTTACTGAAAAACCCGCATTAGACGAAATGCACAGTGTAGTACATTTTATATGAGTGAGTTGCACTGAAAAACTTAGAATTTACTGAAAAACCCGCATTAGACGAAATGCACAGTGTAGTACATAGTATATGAGTGAGTTGCACTGAAAAACTTAGAATTTACTGAAAAACCCGCATTAGACGAAATGCACAGTGTAGTACATTGTATATGAGTGAGTTGCACTGAAAAACTTAGAATTTACTGAAAAACCCGCATTAGACGAAATGCACAGTGTAGTACATAGTATATGAGTGAGTTGCACTGAAAAACTTAGAATTTACTGAAAAACCCGCATTAGATGAAATGCACAGTGTAGTACATAGTATATGAGTGAGTTGCACTGAAAAACTTAGAATTTACTGAAAAACCCGCATTAGATGAAATGCAGAGTGTAGTACATAGTATATGAGTGAGTTGCACTGAAAAACTTAGAATTTACTGAAAAACCCGCATTAGACGAAATGCACAGTGTAGTACATTGTATATGAGTGAGTTGCACTGAAAAACTTAGAATTTACTGAAAAACCCGCATTAGACGAAATGCACAGTGTAGTACATTGTATATGAGTGAGTTGCACTGAAAAACTCAGAATTTACTGAAAAACCCGCATTAGACGAAATGCAGTGTAGTACATAGTATATGAGTGAGTTGCACTGAAAAACTTAGAATTTACTATAAAACCCGCATTAGACGAAATGCACAGTGTAGTACATTGTATAAGAGTGAGTTGCACTGAAAAACTTAGAATTTACTGAAAAACCCGCATTAGACGAAATGCACAGTGTAGTACATTGTATATGAGTGAGTTGCACTGAAAAACTTAGAATTTACTGAAAAACCCGCATTAGACGAAATGCACAGTGTAGTACATAGTATATGAGTGAGTTGCACTGAAAAACTTAGAATTTACTGAAAAACCCGCATTAGATGAAATGCACAGTGTACTACATAGTATATGAGTGAGTTGCACTGAAAAAATTAGAATTTACTGAAAAACCCGCATTAGATGAAATGCACAGTGTAGTACATAGTATAAGAGTGAGTTGCACTGAAAAAACTTAGAATTTACTGAAAAAACCCGCATTAGACGAAATGCACAGTGTAGTACATTGTATATGAGTGAGTTGCACTGAAAAACTTAGAATTTACTGAAAAACCCGCATTAGACGAAATGCACAGTGTAGTACATAGTATATGAGTGAGTTGCACTGAAAAACTTAGAATTTACTGAAAAACCCGCATTAGATGAAATGCACAGTGTAGTACATAGTATATGAGTGAGTTGCACTGAAAAAATTAGAATTTACTGAAAAACCCGCATTAGATGAAATGCACAGTGTAGTACATAGTATAAGAGTGAGTTGCACTGAAAAACTTAGAATTTACTGAAAAACCCGCATTAGACGAAATGCACAGTGTAGTACATAGTATATGAGTGAGTTGCACTGAAAAACTTAGAATTTACTGAAAAACCCGCATTAGACGAAATGCACAGTGTAGTACATAGTATATGAGTGAGTTGCACTGAAGAACTTAGAATTTACTGAAAAACCCGCATTAGACGAAATGCACAGTGTAGTACATTGTATATGAGTGAGTTGCACTGAAAAACTTAGAATTTACTGAAAAACCCGCATTAGACGAAATGCACAGTGTAGTACATTGTATATGAGTGAGTTGCACTGAAAAACTTAGAATTTACTGAGAAACCCGCATTAGACGAAATGCACAGTGTAGTACATTGTATATGAGTGAGTTGCACTGAAAAACTTAGAATTTACTGAAAAACCCGCATTAGACGAAATGCACAGTGTAGTACATTGTATATGAGTGAGTTGCACTGAAAAACTTAGAATTTACTGAAAAACCCGCATTAGACGATATGCACAGTGTAGTACATTGTATATGAGTGAGTTGCACTGAAAAACTTAGAATTTACTGAAAAACCCGCATTAGACGAAATGCACAGTGTAGTACATTTTATATGAGTGAGTTGCACTGAAAAACTTAGAATTTACTGAAAAACCCGCATTAGACGAAATGCACAGTGTAGTACATAGTATATGAGTGAGTTGCACTGAAAAACTTAGAATTTACTGAAAAACCCGCATTAGACGAAATGCACAGTGTAGTACATTGTATATGAGTGAGTTGCACTGAAAAACTTAGAATTTACTGAAAAACCCGCATTAGACGAAATGCACAGTGTAGTACATAGTATATGAGTGAGTTGCACTGAAAAACTTAGAATTTACTGAAAAACCCGCATTAGATGAAATGCACAGTGTAGTACATAGTATATGAGTGAGTTGCACTGAAAAACTTAGAATTTACTGAAAAACCCGCATTAGATGAAATGCACAGTGTAGTACATAGTATATGAGTGAGTTGCACTGAAAAACTTAGAATTTACTGAAAAACCCGCATTAGACGAAATGCACAGTGTAGTACATTGTATATGAGTGAGTTGCACTGAAAAACTTAGAATTTACTGAAAAACCCGCATTAGACGAAATGCACAGTGTAGTACATTGTATATGAGTGAGTTGCACTGAAAAACTCAGAATTTACTGAAAAACCCGCATTAGACGAAATGCAGTGTAGTACATAGTATATGAGTGAGTTGCACTGAAAAACTTAGAATTTACTATAAAACCCGCATTAGACGAAATGCACAGTGTAGTACATTGTATAAGAGTGAGTTGCACTGAAAAACTTAGAATTTACTGAAAAACCCGCATTAGACGAAATGCACAGTGTAGTACATTGTATATGAGTGAGTTGCACTGAAAAACTTAGAATTTACTGAAAAACCCGCATTAGACGAAATGCACAGTGTAGTACATAGTATATGAGTGAGTTGCACTGAAAAACTTAGAATTTACTGAAAAACCCGCATTAGATGAAATGCACAGTGTAGTACATAGTATATGAGTGAGTTGCACTGAAAAAATTAGAATTTACTGAAAAACCCGCATTAGATGAAATGCACAGTGTAGTACATAGTATAAGAGTGAGTTGCACTGAAAAACTTAGAATTTACTGAAAAACCCGCATTAGACGAAATGCACAGTGTAGTACATTGTATAAGAGTGAGTTGCACTGAAAAACTTAGAATTTACTGAAAAACCCGCATTAGACGAAATGCACAGTGTAGTACATTGTATATGAGTGAGTTGCACTGAAAAACTCAGAATTTACTGAAAAACCCGCATTAGACGAAATGCAGTGTAGTACATAGTATATGAGTGAGTTGCACTGAAAAACTTAGAATTTACTATAAAACCCGCATTAGACGAAATGCACAGTGTAGTACATTGTATAAGAGTGAGTTGCACTGAAAAACTTAGAATTTACTGAAAAACCCGCATTAGACGAAATGCACAGTGTAGTACATTGTATATGAGTGAGTTGCACTGAAAAACTTAGAATTTACTGAAAAACCCGCATTAGACGAAATGCACAGTGTAGTACATTGTATATGAGTGAGTTGCACTGAAAAACTTAGAATTTACTGAAAAACCCGCATTAGACGAAATGCACAGTGTAGTACACTGTATATGAGTGAGTTGCACTGAAAAACTTAGAATTTACTGAAAAACCACCATTACACGAAATGCACAGTGTAGTACATTGTATATGAGTGAGTAGCACTGAAAAACTTAGAATTTACTGAAAAACCCGCATTAGACGAAATGCACAGTGTAGTACATTGTATATGAGTGAGCTGCACTGAAAAACTTAGAATTTACTGAAAAACCCGCATTAGACGAAATGCACAGTGTAGTACATTGTATATGAGTGAGTTGCACTGAAAAACTTAGAATTTACTGAAAAACCCGCATTAGACGAAATGCACAGTGTAGTACATTGTATATGAGTGAGTTGCACTGAAAAACTCAGAATTTACTGAAAAACCCGCATTAGACGAAATGCAGTGTAGTACATAGTATATGAGTGAGTTGCACTGAAAAACTTAGAATTTACTGAAAAACCCGCATTAGATGAAATGCACAGTGTAGTACATAGTATAAGAGTGAGTTGCACTGAAAAACTTAGAATTTACTGAAAAACCCGCATTAGACGAAATGCACAGTGTAGTACATTGTATATGAGTGAGTTGCACTGAAAAACTTAGAATTTACTGAAAAACCCGCATTAGACGAAATGCACAGTGTAGTACATTGTATATGAGTGAGTTGCACTGAAAAACTCAGAATTTACTGAAAAACCCGCATTAGACGAAATGCAGTGTAGTACATAGTATATGAGTGAGTTGCACTGAAAAACTTAGAATTTACTATAAAACCCGCATTAGACGAAATGCACAGTGTAGTACATTGTATAAGAGTGAGTTGCACTGAAAAACTTAGAATTTACTGAAAAACCCGCATTAGACGAAATGCACAGTGTAGTACATTGTATATGAGTGAGTTGCACTGAAAAACTTAGAATTTACTGAAAAACCCGCATTAGACGAAATGCACAGTGTAGTACATTGTATATGAGTGAGTTGCACTGAAAAACTTAGAATTTACTGAAAAACCCGCATTAGACGAAATGCACAGTGTAGTACACTGTATATGAGTGAGTTGCACTGAAAAACTTAGAATTTACTGAAAAACCACCATTAGACGAAATGCACAGTGTAGTACATTGTATATGAGTGAGTTGCACTGAAAAACTTAGAATTTACTGAAAAAACCCGCATTAGACGAAATGCACAGTGTAGTACATTGTATATGAGTGAGTTGCACTGAAAAACTTAGAATTTACTGAAAAACCCGCATTAGACGAAATGCACAGTGTAGTACATTGTATATGAGTGAGTTGCACTGAAAAACTTAGAATTTACTGAAAAACCCGCATTAGACGAAATGCACAGTGTAGTACATTGTATATGAGTGAGTTGCACTGAAAAACTTGGAAATTACTGAAA
Organism: Mus caroli; assembly: GCF_978045245.1. NCBI lineage: Eukaryota > Metazoa > Chordata > Mammalia > Rodentia > Muridae > Mus > Mus caroli. The sequence continues at coordinate 17,668 of NW_028227993.1, read as the reverse complement.
AACCCGCATTAGAGGAAATGCACAGTGTAGTACATTGTACATGAGTGAGTTGCACTGAAAAACTTAGAATTTACTGAAAAACCCGCATTAGACGAAAGGCACAGTGTAGTACATTGTATATGAGTGAGTTGTACTGAAAAACTTAGAATTTACTGAAAAACCCGCATTAGACGAAATGCACAGTGTAGTACATTGTATATGAGTGAGTTGCACTGAAGAACTTAGAATTTACTGAAAAACCCGCATTAGACGAAATGCACAGTGTAGTACATTGTATATGAGTGAGTTGCACTGAAAAACTTAGAATTTACTGAAAAACCACCATTAGACGAAATGCACAGTGTAGTACATTGTATATGAGTGAGTAGCACTGAAAAACTTAGAATTTACTGAAAAACCCGCATTAGACGAAATGCACAGTTTAGTACATTGTATATGAGTGAGTTGCACTGAAAAACTTAGAATTTACTGAAAAACCCGCATTAGACGAAATGCACAGTGTAGTACATAGTATATGAGTGAGTTGCACTGAAAAACTTAGAATTTACTGAAAAACCCGCATTAGACGAAATGCACAGTGTAGTACATAGTATATGAGTGAGTTGCACTGAAGAACTTAGAATTTACTGAAAAACCCGCATTAGACGAAATGCACAGTGTAGTACATTGTGTATGAGTGAGTTGCACTAAAAAACTTAGAATTTACTGAAAAACCCGCATTAGACGAAATGCACAGTGTAGTACATTGTATATGAGTGAGTTGCACTGAAAAACTTAGAATTTACTGAGAAAACAGCATTAGACGAAATGCACAGTGTAGTACATTGTATATGAGTGAGTTGCACTGAAAAACTTAGAATTTACTGAGAAACCCGCATTAGACGAAATGCACAGTGTAGTACATTGTATATGAGTGAGTTGCACTGAAAAACTTAGAATTTACTGAAAAACCCGCATTAGACGAAATGCACAGTGTAGTACATTGTATATGAGTGAGTTGCACTGAAAAACTTAGAATTTACTGAAAAACCCGCATTAGACGATATGCACAGTGTAGTACATTGTATATGAGTGAGTTGCACTGAAAAACTTAGAATTTACTGAAAAACCCGCATTAGACGAAATGCACAGTGTAGTACATTTTATATGAGTGAGTTGCACTGAAAAACTTAGAATTTACTGAAAAACCCGCATTAGACGAAATGCACAGTGTAGTACATAGTATATGAGTGAGTTGCACTGAAAAACTTAGAATTTACTGAAAAACCCGCATTAGACGAAATGCACAGTGTAGTACATTGTATATGAGTGAGTTGCACTGAAAAACTTAGAATTTACTGAAAAACCCGCATTAGACGAAATGCACAGTGTAGTACATAGTATATGAGTGAGTTGCACTGAAAAACTTAGAATTTACTGAAAAACCCGCATTAGATGAAATGCACAGTGTAGTACATAGTATATGAGTGAGTTGCACTGAAAAACTTAGAATTTACTGAAAAACCCGCATTAGATGAAATGCACAGTGTAGTACATAGTATATGAGTGAGTTGCACTGAAAAACTTAGAATTTACTGAAAAACCCGCATTAGACGAAATGCACAGTGTAGTACATTGTATATGAGTGAGTTGCACTGAAAAACTTAGAATTTACTGAAAAACCCGCATTAGACGAAATGCACAGTGTAGTACATTGTATATGAGTGAGTTGCACTGAAAAACTTAGAATTTACTGAAAAACCCGCATTAGACGAAATGCACAGTGTAGTACATTGTATATGAGTGAGTTGCACTGAAAAACTTAGAATTTACTGAAAAACCCGCATTAGACGAAATGCACAGTGTAGTACATTGTATATGAGTGAGTTGCACTGAAAAAATTAGAATTTACTGAAAAACCCGCATTAGACGAAATGCACAGTGTAGTACATTGTATATGAGTGAGTTGCACTGAAAAACTTAGAATTTACTGAGAAACCCGCATTAGACGAAATGCACAGTGTAGTACATTGTATATGAGTGAGTTGCACTGAAAAACTTAGAATTTACTGAAAAACCCGCATTAGACGAAATGCACAGTGTAGTACATTGTATATGAGTGAGTTGCACTGAAAAACTTAGAATTTACTGAAAAACCCGCATTAGACGATATGCACAGTGTAGTACATTGTATATGAGTGAGTTGCACTGAAAAACTTAGAATTTACTGAAAAACCCGCATTAGACGAAATGCACAGTGTAGTACATTTTATATGAGTGAGTTGCACTGAAAAACTTAGAATTTACTGAAAAACCCGCATTAGACGAAATGCACAGTGTAGTACATAGTATATGAGTGAGTTGCACTGAAAAAATTAGAATTTACTGAAAAACCCGCATTAGATGAAATGCACAGTGTAGTACATAGTATAAGAGTGAGTTGCACTGAAAAACTTAGAATTTACTGAAAAACCCGCATTAGACGAAATGCACAGTGTAGTACATTGTATATGAGTGAGTTGCACTGAAAAACTTAGAATTTACTGAAAAACCCGCATTAGACGAAATGCACAGTGTAGTACATTGTATATGAGTGAGTTGCACTGAAAAACTCAGAATTTACTGAAAAACCCGCATTAGACGAAATGCAGTGTAGTACATAGTATATGAGTGAGTTGCACTGAAAAACTTAGAATTTACTATAAAACCCGCATTAGACGAAATGCACAGTGTAGTATATTGTATAAGAGTGAGTTGCACTGAAAAACTTAGAATTTACTGAAAAACCCGCATTAGACGAAATGCACAGTGTAGTACATTGTATATGAGTGAGTTGCACTGAAAAACTTAGAATTTACTGAAAAACCCGCATTAGACGAAATGCACAGTGTAGTACATTGTATATGAGTGAGTTGCACTGAAAAACTTAGAATTTACTGAAAAACCCGCATTAGACGAAATGCACAGTGTAGTACACTGTATATGAGTGAGTTGCACTGAAAAACTTAGAATTTACTGAAAAACCACCATTAGACGAAATGCACAGTGTAGTACATTGTATATGAGTGAGTAGCACTGAAAAACTTAGAATTTACTGAAAAACCCGCATTAGACGAACTGCACAGTGTAGTACATTGTATATGAGTGAGTTGCACTGAAAAACTTAGAATTTACTGAAAAACCCGCATTAGACGAAATGCACAGTGTAGTACATTGTATATGAGTGAGTTGCACTGAAAAACTTAGAATTTACTGAAAAACCCGCATTAGACGAAATGCACAGTGTAGTACATTGTATATGAGTGAGTTGCACTGAAAAACTCAGAATTTACTGAAAAACCCGCATTAGACGAAATGCAGTGTAGTACATAGTATATGAGTGAGTTGCACTGAAAAACTTAGAATTTACTGAAAAACCCGCATTAGATGAAATGCACAGTGTAGTACATAGTATAAGAGTGAGTTGCACTGAAAAACTTAGAATTTACTGAAAAACCCGCATTAGACGAAATGCACAGTGTAGTACATTGTATATGAGTGAGTTGCACTGAAAAACTTAGAATTTACTGAAAAACCCGCATTAGACGAAATGCACAGTGTAGTACATTGTATATGAGTGAGTTGCACTGAAAAACTCAGAATTTACTGAAAAACCCGCATTAGACGAAATGCAGTGTAGTACATAGTATATGAGTGAGTTGCACTGAAAAACTTAGAATTTACTATAAAACCCGCATTAGACGAAATGCACAGTGTAGTACATTGTATAAGAGTGAGTTGCACTGAAAAACTTAGAATTTACTGAAAAACCCGCATTAGACGAAATGCACAGTGTAGTACATTGTATATGAGTGAGTTGCACTGAAAAACTTAGAATTTACTGAAAAACCCGCATTAGACGAAATGCACAGTGTAGTACATTGTATATGAGTGAGTTGCACTGAAAAACTTAGAATTTACTGAAACACCCGCATTAGACGAAATGCACAGTGTAGTACACTGTATATGAGTGAGTTGCACTGAAAAACTTAGAATTTACTGAAAAACCACCATTAGACGAAATGCACAGTGTAGTACATTGTATATGAGTGAGTTGCACTGAAAAACTTAGAATTTACTGAAAAACCCGCATTAGACGAAATGCACAGTGTAGTACATTGTATATGAGTGAGTTGCACTGAAAAACTTAGAATTTACTGAAAAACCCGCATTAGACGAAGTGCACAGTGTAGTACATTGTATATGAGTGAGTTGCACTGAAAAACTTAGAATTTACTGAAAAACCCGCATTAGACGAAATGCACAGTGTAGTACATTGTATATGAGTGAGTTGCACTGAAAAACTTAGAAATTACTGAAAAACCCGCATTAGAGGAAATGCACAGTGTAGTACATTGTACATGAGTGAGTTGCACTGAAAAACTTAGAATTTACTGAAAAACCCGCATTAGGTGAAATGCACAGTGTAGTACATTGTATATGAGTGAGTTGCACTGAAAAACTTAGAATTTACTGAAAAACCCGCATTAGACGAAATGCACAGTGTAGTACATTGTATATGAGTGAGTTGCACTGAAAAACTTAGAATTTACTGAAAAACCCGCATTAGACGAAATGCACAGTGTAGTACATTGTATATGAGTGAGTTGCACTGAAAAACTTAGAATTTACTGAAAAACCCGCATTAGACGAAATGCACAGTGTAGTACATAGTATATGAGTGAGTTGCACTGAAAAACTTAGAATTTACTGAAAAACCCGCATTAGACGAAATGCACAGTGTAGTACATTGTATATGAGTGAGTTGCACTGAAAAACTTAGAATTTACTGAAAAACCCGCATTAGACGAAATGCACAGTGTAGTACATAGTATATGAGTGAGTTGCACTGAAAAACTTAGAATTTACTGAAAAACCCGCATTAGATGAAATGCACAGTGTAGTACATAGTATATGAGTGAGTTGCACTGAAAAACTTAGAATTTACTGAAAAACCCGCATTAGACGAAATGCACAGTGTAGTACATTGTATATGAGTGAGTTGCACTGAAAAACTTAGAATTTACTGAAAAACCCGCATTAGACGAAATGCACAGTGTAGTACATTGTATATGAGTGAGTTGCACTGAAAAACTCAGAATTTACTGAAAAACCCGCATTAGACGAAATGCAGTGTAGTACATAGTATATGAGTGAGTTGCACTGAAAAACTTAGAATTTACTATAAAACCCGCATTAGACGAAATGCACAGTGTAGTACATTGTATAAGAGTGAGTTGCACTGAAAAACTTAGAATTTACTGAAAAATCCGCATTAGACGAAATGCACAGTGTAGTACATTGTATATGAGTGAGTTGCACTGAAAAACTTAGAATTTACTGAAAAACCCGCATTAGACGAAATGCACAGTGTAGTACATTGTATATGAGTGAGTTGCACTGAAAAACTTAGAATTTACTGAAAAACCCGCATTAGACGAAATGCACAGTGTAGTACATTGTATATGAGTGAGTTGCACTGAAAAACTTAGAATTTACTGAAAAACCCGCATTAGACGAAATGCACAGTGTAGTACATTGTATATGAGTGAGTTGCACTGAAAAAATTAGAATTTACTGAAAAACCCGCATTAGACGAAATTCACAGTGTAGTACATTGTATATGAGTGAGTTGCACTGAAAAACTTAGAATTTACTGAAAAACCCGCATTAGAGGAAATGCACAGTGTAGTACATTGTATATGAGTGAGTTGCACTGAAAAACTTAGAATTTACTGAAAAACCCGCATTAGACGAAATGCACAGTGTAGTACATTGTATATGAGTGAGTTGCACTGAAAAACTTAGAATTTACTGAAAAACCCGCATTAGACGAAATGCACAGTGTAGTACATTGTATATGAGTGAGTTGCACTGAAAAAATTAGAATTTACTGAAAAACCCGCATTAGACGAAATGCACAGTGTAGTACATTGTATATGAGTGAGTTGCACTGAAAAACTTAGAATTTACTGAAAAACCCGCATTAGACGAAATGCACAGTGTAGTACATTGTATATGAGTGAGTTGCACTGAAAAACTTAGAATTTACTGAAAAACCCGCATTAGACGAAATGCACAGTGTAGTACATTGTATATGAGTGAGTTGCACTGAAAAACTTAGAATTTACTGAAAAACCCGCATTAGACGATATGCACAGTGTAGTACATTGTATATGAGTGAGTTGCACTGAAAAACTTAGAATTTACTGAAAAACCCGCATTAGACGAAATGCACAGTGTAGTACATTTTATATGAGTGAGTTGCACTGAAAAACTTAGAATTTACTGAAAAACCCGCATTAGACGAAATGCACAGTGTAGTACATAGTATATGAGTGAGTTGCACTGAAAAAATTAGAATTTACTGAAAAACCCGCATTAGATGAAATGCACAGTGTAGTACATAGTATAAGAGTGAGTTGCACTGAAAAACTTAGAATTTACTGAAAAACCCGCATTAGACGAAATGCACAGTGTAGTACATTGTATATGAGTGAGTTGCACTGAAAAACTTAGAATTTACTGAAAAACCCGCATTAGACGAAATGCACAGTGTAGTACATTGTATATGAGTGAGTTGCACTGAAAAACTCAGAATTTACTGAAAAACCCGCATTAGACGAAATGCAGTGTAGTACATAGTATATGAGTGAGTTGCACTGAAAAACTTAGAATTTACTATAAAACCCGCATTAGACGAAATGCACAGTGTAGTACATTGTATAAGAGTGAGTTGCACTGAAAAACTTAGAATTTACTGAAAAACCCGCATTAGACGAAATGCACAGTGTAGTACATTGTATATGAGTGAGTTGCACTGAAAAACTTAGAATTTACTGAAAAACCCGCATTAGACGAAATGCACAGTGTAGTACATTGTATATGAGTGAGTTGCACTGAAAAACTTAGAATTTACTGAAAAACCCGCATTAGACGAAATGCACAGTGTAGTACACTGTATATGAGTGAGTTGCACTGAAAAACTTAGAATTTACTGAAAAACCACCATTAGACGAAATGCACAGTGTAGTACATTGTATATGAGTGAGTAGCACTGAAAAACTTAGAATTTACTGAAAAACCCGCATTAGACGAAATGCACAGTGTAGTACATTGTATATGAGTGAGTTGCACTGAAAAACTTAGAATTTACTGAAAAACCCGCATTAGACGAAATGCACAGTGTAGTACATTGTATATGAGTGAGTTGCACTGAAAAACTTAGAATTTACTGAAAAACCCGCATTAGACGAAATGCACAGTGTAGTACATTGTATATGAGTGAGTTGCACTGAAAAACTCAGAATTTACTGAAAAACCCGCATTAGAGGAAATGCAGTGTAGTACATAGTATATGAGTGAGTTGCACTGAAAAACTTAGAATTTACTGAAAAACCCGCATTAGATGAAATGCACAGTGTAGTACATAGTATAAGAGTGAGTTGCACTGAAAAACTTAGAATTTACTGAAAAACCCGCATTAGACGAAATGCACAGTGTAGTACATTGTATATGAGTGAGTTGCACTGAAAAACTTAGAATTTACTGAAAAACCCGCATTAGACGAAATGCACAGTGTAGTACATTGTATATGAGTGAGTTGCACTGAAAAACTCAGAATTTACTGAAAAACCCGCATTAGACGAAATGCAGTGTAGTACATAGTATATGAGTGAGTTGCACTGAAAAACTTAGAATTTACTATAAAACCCGCATTAGACGAAATGCACAGTGTTGTACATTGTATAAGAGTGAGTTGCACTGAAAAACTTAGAATTTACTGAAAAACCCGCATTAGACGAAATGCACAGTGTAGTACATTGTATATGAGTGAGTTGCACTGAAAAACTTAGAATTTACTGAAAAACCCGCATTAGACGAAATGCACAGTGTAGTACATTGTATATGAGTGAGTTGCACTGAAAAACTTAGAATTTACTGAAAAACCCGCATTAGACGAAATGCACAGTGTAGTACACTGTATATGAGTGAGTTGCACTGAAAAACTTAGAATTTACTGAAAAACCACCATTAGACGAAATGCACAGTGTAGTACATTGTATATGAGTGAGTTGCACTGAAAAACTTAGAATTTACTGAAAAACCCGCATTAGACGAAATGCACAGTGTAGTACATTGTATATGAGTGAGTTGCACTGAAAAACTTAGAATTTACTGAAAAACCCGCATTAGACGAAATGCACAGTGTAGTACATTGTATATGAGTGAGTTGCACTGAAAAACTTAGAATTTACTGAAAAACCCGCATTAGACGAAATGCACAGTGTAGTACATTGTATATGAGTGAGTTGCACTGAAAAACTTAGAAATTACTGAAAAACCCGCATTAGAGGAAATGCACAGTGTAGTACATTGTACATGAGTGAGTTGCACTGAAAAACTTAGAATTTACTGAAAAACCCGCATTAGACGAAAGGCACAGTGTAGTACATTGTATATGAGTGAGTTGTACTGAAAAACTTAGAATTTACTGAAAAACCCGCATTAGACGAAATGCACAGTGTAGTACATTGTATATGAGTGAGTTGCACTGAAGAACTTAGAATTTACTGAAAAACCCGCATTAGACGAAATGCACAGTGTAGTACATTGTATATGAGTGAGTTGCACTGAAAAACTTAGAATTTACTGAAAAACCCGCATTAGACGAAATGCACAGTGTAGTACATTGTATATGAGTGAGTTGCACTGAAAAACTTAGAATTTACTGAAAAACCCGCATTAGACGAAATGCACAGTTTAGTACATTGTATATGAGTGAGTTGCACTGAAAAACTTAGAATTTACTGAAAAACCCGCATTAGACGAAATGCACAGTGTAGTACATAGTATATGAGTGAGTTGCACTGAAAAACTTAGAATTTACTGAAAAACCCGCATTAGACGAAATGCACAGTGTAGTACATAGTATATGAGTGAGTTGCACTGAAGAACTTAGAATTTACTGAAAAACCCGCATTAGACGAAATGCACAGTGTAGTACATTGTATATGAGTGAGTTGCACTAAAAAACTTAGAATTTACTGAAAAACCCGCATTAGACGAAATGCACAGTGTAGTACATTGTATATGAGTGAGTTGCACTGAAAAACTTAGAATTTACTGAGAAACCCGCATTAGACGAAATGCACAGTGTAGTACATTGTATATGAGTGAGTTGCACTGAAAAACTTAGAATTTACTGAAAAACCCGCATTAGACGAAATGCACAGTGTAGTACATTGTATATGAGTGAGTTGCACTGAAAAACTTAGAATTTACTGAAAAAACCGCATTAGACGATATGCACAGTGTAGTACATTGTATATGAGTGAGTTGCACTGAAAAACTTAGAATTTACTGAAAAACCCGCATTAGACGAAATGCACAGTGTAGTACATTTTATATGAGTGAGTTGCACTGAAAAACTTAGAATTTACTGAAAAACCCGCATTAGACGAAATGCACAGTGTAGTACATTGTATATGAGTGAGTTGCACTGAAAAACTTAGAATTTACTGAAAAACCCGCATTAGACGAAATGCACAGTGTAGTACATAGTATATGAGTGAGTTGCACTGAAAAACTTAGAATTTACTAAAAAACCCGCATTAGATGAAATGCACAGTGTAGTACATAGTATATGAGTGAGTTGCACTGAAAAACTTAGAATTTACTGAAAAACCCGCATTAGATGAAATGCACAGTGTAGTACATAGTATATGAGTGAGTTGCACTGAAAAACTTAGAATTTACTGAAAAACCCGCATTAGACGAAATGCACAGTGTAGTACATTGTATATGAGTGAGTTGCACTGAAAAACTTAGAATTTACTGAAAAACCCGCATTAGACGAAATGCACAGTGTAGTACATTGTATATGAGTGAGTTGCACTGAAAAACTCAGAATTTACTGAAAAACCCGCATTAGACGAAATGCAGTGTAGTACATAGTATATGAGTGAGTTGCACTGAAAAACTTAGAATTTACTATAAAACCCGCATTAGACGAAATGCACAGTGTAGTACATTGTATAAGAGTGAGTTGCACTGAAAAACTTAGAATTTACTGAAAAACCCGCATTAGACGAAATGCACAGTGTAGTACATTGTATATGAGTGAGTTGCACTGAAAAACTTAGAATTTACTGAAAAACCCGCATTAGACGAAATGCACAGTGTAGTACATTGTATATGAGTGAGTTGCACTGAAAAACTTAGAATTTACTGAAAAACCCGCATTAGACGAAATGCACAGTGTAGTACATTGTATATGAGTGAGTTGCACTGAAAAACTTAGAATTTACTGAAAAACCCGCATTAGACGAAATGCACAGTGTAGTACATTGTATATGAGTGAGTTGCACTGAAAAAATTAGAATTTACTGAAAAACCCGCATTAGACGAAATGCACAGTGTAGTACATTGTATATGAGTGAGTTGCACTGAAAAACTTAGAATTTACTGAAAAACCCGCATTAGAGGAAATGCACAGTGTAGTACATTGTATATGAGTGAGTTGCACTGAAAAAATTAGAATTTACTGAAAAACCCGCATTAGACGAAATGCACAGTGTAGTACATTGTATATGAGTGAGTTGCACTGAAAAACTTAGAATTTACTGAAAAACCCGCATTAGACGAAATGCACAGTGTAGTACATTGTATATGAGTGAGTTGCACTGAAAAACTTAGAATTTACTGAAAAACCCGCATTAGAGGAAATGCACAGTGTAGTACATTGTATATGAGTGAGTTGCACTGAAAAAATTAGAATTTACTGAAAAACCCGCATTAGACGAAATGCACAGTGTAGTACATTGTATATGAGTGAGTTGCACTGAAAAACTTAGAATTTACTGAAAAACCCACATTAGACGAAATGCACAGTGTAGTACATTGTATATGAGTGAGTTGCACTGAAAAACTTAGAATTTACTGAAAAACCCGCATTAGACGAAATGCACAGTGTAGTACATTGTATATGAGTGAGTTGCACTGAAAAACTTAGAATTTACTGAAAAACCCGCATTAGAGGAAATGCACAGTGTAGTACATTGTATATGAGTGAGTTGCACTGAAAAAATTAGAATTTACTGAAAAACCCGCATTAGACGAAATGCACAGTGTAGTACATTGTATATGAGTGAGTTGCACTGAAAAACTTAGAATTTACTGAAAAACCACCATTAGACGAAATGCACTGTGTAGTACATTGTATATGAGTGAGTTGCACTGAAAAACTTAGAATTTACTGAAAAACCCGCATTAGACGAAATGCACAGTGTAGTACATTGTATATGAGTGAGTTGCACTGAAAAACTTAGAATTTACTGAAAAACCCGCATTAGACGAAATGCACAGTGTAGTACATTGTATATGAGTGAGTTGCACTGAAAAACTTAGAATTTACTGAAAAACCCGCATTAGACGAAATGCACAGTGTAGTACATTGTATATGAGTGAGTTGCACTGAAAAACTCAGAATTTACTGAAAAACCCGCAATAGACGAAATGCAGTGTAGTACATAGTATATGAGTGAGTTGCACTGAAAAACTTAGAATTTACTATAAAACCCGCATTAGACGAAATGCACAGTGTAGTACATTGTATAAGAGTGAGTTGCACTGAAAAACTTAGAATTTACTGAAAAACCCGCATTAGACGAAATGCACAGTGTAGTACATTGTATATGAGTGAGTTGCACTGAAAAACTTAGAAATTACTGAAAAACCCGCATTAGACGAAATGCACAGTGTAGTACATTGTACATGAGTGAGTTGCACTGAAAAACTTAGAATTTACTGAAAAACCCGCATTAGACGAAATGCACAGTGTAGTACATTGTATATGAGTGAGTTGTACTGAAAAACTTAGAATTTACTGAAAAACCCGCATTAGACGAAATGCACAGTGTAGTACATTGTATATGAGTGAGTTGCACTGAAGAACTTAGAATTTACTGAAAAACCCGCATTAGACGAAATGCACAGTGTAGTACATTGTATATGAGTGAGTTGCACTGAAAAACTTAGAATTTACTGAAAAACCCGCATTAGACGAAATGCACAGTGTAGTACATTGTATATGAGTGAGTTGCACTGAAGAACTTAGAATTTACTGAAAAACCCGCATTAGACGAAATGCACAGTGTAGTACATTGTATATGAGTGAGTTGCACTGAAAAACTTAGAATTTACTGAAAAACCCGCATTAGACGAAATGCACAGTGTAGTACATTGTATATGAGTGAGTTGCACTGAAAAACTTAGAATTTACTGAAAAACCCGCATTAGACGAAATGCACAGTGTAGTACATTGTATATGAGTGAGTTGCACTGAAAAACTTAGAAATTACTGAAAAACCCGCATTAGACGAAATGCACAGTGTAGTACATTGTACATGAGTGAGTTGCACTGAAAAACTTAGAATTTACTGAAAAACCCGCATTAGACGAAATGCACAGTGTAGTACATTGTATATGAGTGAGTTATACTGAAAAACTTAGAATTTACTGAAAAACCCGCATTAGACGAAATGCACAGTGTAGTACATTGTATATGAGTGAGTTGCACTGAAGAACTTAGAATTTACTGAAAAACCCGCATTAGACGAAATGCACAGTGTAGTACATTGTATATGAGTGAGTTGCACTGAAAAACTTAGAATTTACTGAAAAACCCGCATTAGACGAAATGCACAGTGTAGTACAATGTATATGAGTGAGTTGCACTGAAAAACTTAGAATTTACTGAAAAACCCGCATTAGACGAAATGCACAGTTTAGTACATTGTATATGAGTGAGTTGCACTGAAAAACTTAGAATTTACTGAAAAACCCGCATTAGACGAAATGCACAGTGTAGTACATAGTATATGAGTGAGTTGCACTGAAAAACTTAGAATTTACTGAAAAACCCGCATTAGACGAAATGCACAGTGTAGTACATAGTATATGAGTGAGTTGCACTGAAGAACTTAGAATTTACTGAAAAACCCGCATTAGACGAAATGCACAGTGTAGTACATTGTATATGAGTGAGTTGCACTGAAAAACTTAGAATTTACTGAAAAACCCGCATTAGACGAAATGCACAGTGTAGTACATTGTATATGAGTGAGTTGCACTGAAAAACTTAGAATTTACTGAGAAACCCGCATTAGACGAAATGCACAGTGTAGTACATTGTATATGAGTGAGTTGCACTGAAAAACTTAGAATTTACTGAAAAACCCGCATTAGACGAAATGCACAGTGTAGTACATTGTATATGAGTGAGTTGCACTGAAAAACTTAGAATTTACTGAAAAACCCGCATTAGACGATATGCACAGTGTAGTACATTGTATATGAGTGAGTTGCACTGAAAAACTTAGAATTTACTGAAAAACCCGCATTAGACGAAATGCACAGTGTAGTACATTGTATATGAGTGAGTTGCACTGAAAAACTTAGAATTTACTGAAAAACCCGCATTAGACGAAATGCACAGTGTAGTACATTGTATATGAGTGAGTTGCACTGAAAAACTTAGAATTTACTGAAAAACCCGCATTAGACGAAATGCACAGTGTAGTACATAGTATATGAGTGAGTTGCACTGAAAAAATTAGAATTTACTGAAAAACCCGCATTAGATGAAATGCACAGTGTAGTACATAGTATATGAGTGAGTTGCACTGAAAAACTTAGAATTTACTGAAAAACCCGCATTAGATGAAATGCACAGTGTAGTACATAGTATATGAGTGAGTTGCACTGAAAAACTTAGAATTTACTGAAAAACCCGCATTAGACGAAATGCACAGTGTAGTACATTGTATATGAGTGAGTTGCACTGAAAAACTTAGAATTTACTGATAAACCCGCATTAGACGAAATGCACAGTGTAGTACATTGTATATGAGTGAGTTGCACTGAAAAACTCAGAATTTACTGAAAAACCCGCATTAGACGAAATGCAGTGTAGTACATAGTATATGAGTGAGTTGCACTGAAAAACTTAGAATTTACTATAAAACCCGAATTAGACGAAATGCACAGTGTAGTACATTGTATAAGAGTGAGTTGCACTGAAAACTTAGAATTTACTGAAAAACCCGCATTAGACGAAATGCACAGTGTAGTACATTGTATATGAGTGAGTTGCACTGAAAAACTTAGAATTTACTGAAAAACCCGCATTAGACGAAATGCACAGTGTAGTACATTGTATATGAGTGAGTTGCACTGAAAAACTTAGAATTTACTGAAAAACCCGCATTAGACGAAATGCACAGTGTAGTACACTGTATATGAGTGAGTTGCACTGAAAAACTTAGAATTTACTGAAAAACCACCATTAGACGAAATGCACAGTGTAGTACATTGTATATGAGTGAGTTGCACTGAAAAACTTAGAATTTACTGAAAAACCCGCATTAGACGAAATGCACAGTGTAGTACATTGTATATGAGTGAGTTGCACTGAAAAACTTAGAATTTACTGAAAAACCCGCATTAGACGAAATGCACAGTGTAGTACATTGTATATGAGTGAGTTGCACTGAAAAACTTAGAATTTACTGAAAAACCCGCATTAGACGAAATGCACAGTGTAGTACATTGTATATGAGTGAGTTGCACTGAAAAACTCAGAATTTACTGAAAAACCCGCATTAGACGAAATGCAGTGTAGTACATAGTATATGAGTGAGTTGCACTGAAAAACTTAGAATTTACTATCAAACCCGAATTAGACGAAATGCACAGTGTAGTACATTGTATAAGAGTGAGTTGCACTGAAAAACTTAGAATTTACTGAAAAACCCGCATTAGACGAAATGCACAGTGTAGTACATTGTATATGAGTGAGTTGCACTGAAAAACTTAGAAATTACTGAAAAACCCGCATTAGACGAAATGCACAGTGTAGTACATTGTACATGAGTGAGTTGCACTGAAAAACTTAGAATTTACTGAAAAACCCGCATTAGACGAAATGCACAGTGTAGTACATTGTATATGAGTGAGTTGTACTGAAAAACTTAGAATTTACTGAAAAACCCGCATTAGACGAAATGCACAGTGTAGTACATTGTATATGAGTGAGTTGCACTGAAGAACTTAGAATTTACTGAAAAACCCGCATTAGACGAAATGCACAGTGTAGTACATTGTATATGAGTGAGTTGCACTGAAAAACTTAGAATTTACTGAAAAACCCGCATTAGACGAAATGCACAGTGTAGTACATTGTATATGAGTGAGTTGCACTGAAAAACTTAGAATTTACTGAAAAACCCGCATTAGACGAAATGCACAGTTTAGTACATTGTATATGAGTGAGTTGCACTGAAAAACTTAGAATTTACTGAAAAACCCGCATTAGACGAAATGCACAGTGTAGTACATAGTATATGAGTGAGTTGCACTGAAGAACTTAGAATTTACTGAAAAACTCGCATTAGACGAAATGCACAGTGTAGTACATAGTATATGAGTGAGTTGCACTGAAGAACTTAGAATTTACTGAAAAACCCGCATTAGACGAAATGCACAGTGTAGTACATTGTATATGAGTGAGTTGCACTGAAAAACTTAGAATTTACTGAGAAACCCGCATTAGACGAAATGCACAGTGTAGTACATTGTATATGAGTGAGTTGCACTGAAAAACTTAGAATTTACTGAGAAACCCGCATTAGACGAAATGCACAGTGTAGTACATTGTATATGAGTGAGTTGCACTGAAAAACTTAGAATTTACTGAAAAACCCGCATTAGACGAAATGCACAGTGTAGTACATTGTATATGAGTGAGTTGCACTGAAAAACTTAGAATTTACTGAAAAACCCGCATTAGACGAAATGCACAGTGTAGTACATTGTATATGAGTGAGTTGCACTGAAAAACTTAGAATTTACTGAAAAGCCCGCATTAGACGAAATGCACAGTGTAGTACATTGTATATGAGTGAGTTGCACTGAAAAACTTAGAATTTACTGAAAAACCTGCATTAGACGAAATGCACAGTGTAGTACATAGTATATGAGTGAGTTGCACTGAAAAACTTAGAATTTACTGAAAAACCCGCATTAGATGAAATGCACAGTGTAGTACATAGTATATGAGTGAGTTGCACTGAAAAACTTAGAATTTACTGAAAAACCCGCATTAGATGAAATGCACAGTGTAGTACATAGTATATGAGTGAGTTGCACTGAAAAACTTAGAATTTACTGAAAAACCCGCATTAGACGAAATGCACAGTGTAGTACATTGTATATGAGTGAGTTGCACTGAAAAACTTAGAATTTACTGAAAAACCCGCATTAGACGAAATGCACAGTGTAGTACATTGTATATGAGTGAGTTGCACTGAAAAACTCAGAATTTACTGAAAAACCCGCATTAGACGAAATGCACAGTGTAGTACATTGTATATGAGTGAGTTGCACTGAAAAACTTAGAATTTACTGAAAAACCACCATTAGACGAAATGCACTGTGTAGTACATTGTATATGAGTGAGTTGCACTGAAAAACTTAGAATTTACTGAAAAACCCGCATTAGACGAAATGCACAGTGTAGTACATTGTATATGAGTGAGTTGCACTGAAAAACTTAGAATTTACTGAAAAACCCGCATTAGACGAAATGCACAGTGTAGTACATTGTATATGAGTGAGTTGCACTGAAAAACTTAGAATTTACTGAAAAACCCGCATTAGACGAAATGCACAGTGTAGTACACTGTATATGAGTGAGTTGCACTGAAGAACTTAGAATTTACTGAAAAACCACCATTAGACGAAATGCACAGTGTAGTACATTGTATATGAGTGAGTTGCACTGAAAAACTTAGAATTTACTGAAAAACCCGCATTAGACGAAATGCACAGTGTAGTACATTGTATATGAGTGAGTTGCACTGAAAAACTTAGAATTTACTGAAAAACCCGCATTAGACGAAATGCAAAGTGTAGTACATTGTATATGAGTGAGTTGCACTGAAAAACTTAGAATTTACTGAAAAACCCGCATTAGACGAAATGCACAGTGTAGTACATTGTATATGAGTGAGTTGCACTGAAAAACTCAGAATTTACTGAAAAACCCGCATTAGACGAAATGCAGTGTAGTACATAGTATATGAGTGAGTTGCACTGAAAAACTTAGAATTTACTATAAAACCCGCATTAGACGAAATGCACACTGTAGTACATTGTATAAGAGTGAGTTGCACTGAAAAACTTAGAATTTACTGAAAAACCCGCATTAGACGAAATGCACAGTGTAGTACATTGTATATGAGTGAGTTGCACTGAAAAACTTAGAAATTACTGAAAAACCCGCATTAGACGAAATGCACAGTGTAGTACATTGTACAGGAGTGAGTTGCACTGAAAAACTTAGAATTTACTGAAAAACCCGCATTAGACGAAATGCACAGTGTAGTACATTGTATATGAAGGAGTTGCACTGAAAAACTTAGAATTTACTGAAAAACCCGCATTAGACGAAATGCACAGTGTAGTACATTGTATATGAGTGAGTTGCACTGAAGAACTTAGAATTTACTGAAAAACCCGCATTAGACGAAATGCACAGTGTAGTACATTGTATATGAGTGAGTTGCACTGAAAAACTTAGAATTTACTG